>NC_036876.1:2075670-2239276 GCF_002910315.2 Salvelinus sp. IW2-2015 | reverse complement strand
CGGTGGAAAAAGCAGCAGCAGCGATCGCGAGATGTCTGGACATGGGAGGAAATGATCTGAGGAAGCTACGTAACCGTAAAAACAGGAAACCATGGGCAACAACCGTCGGGAGAAATATTATAGCCTGCGTTTAAAAATAGGCTCCTCTCGCCAGTGAGAGAGCTGAGAAGACTAAAGCGCGAGAGATAGGCTGGCGAGTTATCGAATGAGTAGAGAGCATGGACACGGCAAGTCATGTGCGCAGCAGATATATCTTTGGGAGCTATGCGTACTCTTACCACGTGCGAGAATTCTTGGCAATGTAAAGGTCACTTTTACTATGTTAAATAAACGTCTTTGTTGGTCGATAGATGATCCTCTGTCCTTCGAAATGTCCACAGATCGACAGGTGCACGCGACTCGAAACCCGCAGAGCGCAGAAAGGCCACCGCGCGAGCCCGCCTGGGATTCTCTGGCGCAGTGTGAGGGGATGACCGAGGCCGAATGGAGGCAGCACGACAACGCGGGTAGGAGAGCCTGTAAGTAAGCCCAAAAATGTCTTGGCGGGGGGGCTAAAGGCGTAGGTGTGGCGAAGTCAGGTAGGAAGAACCTGCGCAACTTTTCGCGATCTTACACGTGGAGAAGCGAGAGTACGGGCAGACACCGTGTTATGCGGTAAGAGAGCACGGTGTCTCCTGTACCGTGTGAGTAGCCCGGTGCGGGTATTGTCACACCTCAACACCTGCATCAATACGGTTTCAGGAGTGCACAGACTCAAAGAAAGAGATCTCGAGGTCCAATTGAGAATCCAGGCGCGCACCTATGAAAAGCCCGGGCACTCATAACAGACGTCTGGTCTGCCATAGTAGCGTCTACCACTTGGGCCTGTGTCATAATCATACGAGCATCTCCATTAATGAGTGTTTTAACCCCCAACTATAAAGCCTTAACACAGCCAGAGGAAGCCAATGACCGGGGTTCGCCTAACAACAGGAAACCTCAATGTTGCGGTATTCCATTCTCAGCGCAAGCTAGGAGACGCAGCATGGGAGTCGGATACAAACGCAGACAGGGTGCATCCGGATTGGTGGTCTAGCTCAGAGTGGCGTTCCACAGAGGAGCCGCAGTAACGACAATGAAAAGGGGGTCTCTGTACATTTCCTGCGCATAGGCTTCTCTAACGTGATATGAGCTATGCTTCCGGACAGTTCCGCTCAACCTCGATTTCATTGAAAAACGTGATGAGTACAGACAATCCCCGCCCCAGGCCCCAGTACGCAGGCATGCCTCACACACAACGCACCAAAAGGAAGCATCGTCCATGTGGCGTCACATGTCCAGAGCCCTGATGTTGTCTCCCTCCCCCCACCGGCACCTAGCCCCTCAGACCTCGCGTCGCGCGCTTCTCCCTGAGCCGGCTAGCGTTTCCTCTGCAGTAAGCATTCATCGTAGTGGACCCCGAGTAACAAAGACGATAACAGACCGGGCTTGTGCGATAGATCAGACGAAGTTAAACAATATTAGTCTCGAGGAACCTCATGAACTCTTGTACCTATTGAATCAAATAAGATTGTCGCGTAGCGACTAAACATATATTGTGAGTAGTTTCTCGTCACCACACTAGAAAACACTGTAGTTTAATAGTCACTCTCTAAAATCAGTATTCGCAATACTTCATATGAACAACCCTAGAAGCTTTTTCTACCATCAATATACTTATATCCAATAATATAAAATTACATCATATTGTAAAAATATAATTGTTACTCGATCAAGAAATTTAGCACGAGGCCAGTGTTAAAATTTGGAGACACAAATATCTTGCCTAATGCGAACAGCACCCTATCTATTGCGTAAGAATTATTCGTTGCGTATGGGAGTATGTTAAAATTGAGCCTTAAAAGAATATAAGAACTTTCTGAATTTCGCGCACTCCACGTGCCACTTCGACACCCTGAAAGAGCTGTTGCTCTTGTAGTGTGTGTGTATGTCCGTCCGCACTCGGGCTGAACATTGGCCTTCTCGGATTTAATCCTTTGAGTTTACTCGTGAGTAGATCTACCACACTCCTTCATATTATGTCATTTGTGGGGAGATGTCACGCACAGGTTAACATCCGTTTAATACATCTGAAGGACTAATAGTTTAATTGTATAAGAGAGAATACAGTAGATGAGACACAGACCGTCAAATGGAACCGATGTGATTTAGTAGCGCCCATCAGTACTCCTATTGTGAGTTCGGCCGGTATGGTATGCTACAAGCTCCATATCAGTAGGACCATCCTGCAAGGACATCCTGTCAGGAAGTTTTCAGCGTGCTCCTCATTAAGGAGATGGGCCGCACATTAGTAGTATGCCCTAATACGTGCTCTCCAATTTGACAAGTTCCTCAGCGGATAACCTGCTCTTCTCACAAAGAGTGAGGTTGTTTTGATATTGTAAGCAGTAGTCCGACCAGGTCTAGTGGGCGAGTTGGGGTTCTCACTACTATACAGGATGTCGTTTGAAACGTTGTCATATGACTTGATGTGTAGGGACCCGATGTCGCGGTTGGCCTGGGGTGATTGCATCTCGGACAACCGTGGCATTTCTCTTATATACCTCTCATTCGTTCCAGAATCAACTACGGGGTGATGTGTTACATCTCCGAATAAAACCATTTGACAAAGAGTTATCCTGACAAGAGTGTGGCTACAAGAGAGGTAAGGTATCACCTCATGATAAGGGTGGTGTCGCTAACAAATATAGAGTACTGGACCCTGCCACGCATTTCGCTTTCACGGGCTACAGAAGCCCAGTGCTCTGGGCTAGGTGCTCACGGACTCATTCGGAGAGAATATTTCATGAGGGTGAAATAGACAGAAAAGAAGAATTCCGGAACTGTTCCTTGTGGATCACTGCGATGGGCAGCTACTATTATACTAGACAAATGACACGGGCGATGAAAAATAGCGGAAAGGAAACAGATAACAGTGAAGTGATGCCATACCTGGAGAACTGACTGGGGATTTTAGGTTGCGGTATGCCTTTTCCTATTTAAAGTTTGGGATATAATGGAATTGGAAAATGTTAGAGTTAGTGGATGCTCTTTTTGTACAGAGACCAACAATGGGCAGAGTATCTGTTCAACTAGGAAGTGCATGATATAAGATAAACTGAAATCCTAAAGGATTATGATTCAAAGGACACCCAAGAAGGTTCATCTTCAGAAGGTCAGCCCCTGAAAACTAAGTCGCGGCTGCTACGTTACACCCCGCCCCGATACCAAAGGACGGTTCAGCAAAAAGGGGTGGACGCATGAAGCCCTAATCTTCAGCATATACCATGGATATTCATATACCTTCAGGACTCCGATACGTCATGGGTACCAGACCCTAAGGACTGCTATGCTCACATCACAGCCCTGCCATTCTACCCCCCAGAGCAAAGAAAAGACCGCGAACACCCACTACGTGTACACACGCTGAGGATGTGTTGATGGGGTGGTCAGTACTATATTGTGGACAACCCATCAAGGCCTCTGCTAGCCACACTTCAGATGTGGTGATTGGAGAGTATAAAGAGAAAAATGCCACGGTGTGAAGATCAACTCACCCCAGCCAACGACGACATCCGTGTTTATAAGACCCACCCAGGGGGTACTACTTCTTCAAACCATTTTGAGAAGCGGTGAAAAGACTGTGGTCCAGCCCCGCTTTATATCCATCGATGTCAGAGACCTTGGAGTCTATGGGTCTTGTGCCATCTATTCCAGAGTTTACCGGTGTAACCGAGGCTTTCCTACATGGAACTGAAGGAGGTGTCTACATCCACGAGAAACCAAACGAAATCCGAACACACCTGGTGGACGACAACAAATACAAGGAAGCTTTGTGCTATGTGGTGGCACTTTCTGGCTCCAATAAACCCAAAGCGAACGAGTAAACAATATATAGTTTGTATTTAGAATATAAAAGCATGGGTACTATTTGCATACGATTTTAGAGAGAAAATAAAATACATTTTTTCTTGTGAAGAACTTACAAATGTTATGCAGCAAATTATTGGGAAATAAAGTGACCAATGTATCGTTCTACACAACCCTGTTAACGAAATGTCGCGGTACTGGTGGTATCCCGGGCTGGGGAAAACGCACCATAAGGGCTAGTGCGTGGAGGAGACACAGGGCGTCTGGAGACGCACAGGAAGCCTGGGCGTGGTGTAGGCACTGCTGGTACTGGCGGGGCGGGAGGTGACGCCGGTATATCGGACCATGGCAGGCGTACTGGCTCCTTGAGGCACTGAGCCTGCCAACTTACCTGGTTGTAACTGCTCCCGTAGCCCAACAGTGAGCGGGGAAGTGAAATAACGCACGCACTGGGCTGTGTAGGCGAACGGGGACACCATGCGTAAGGCTGGTGCCATGTAATGCCGCCCAAGGAGCCGCCTGGAGACCCAGACGCGTTGAACCGAGCCTTCATGCACCTGGCTCAATGCTCAATCTAGCCACTACGTGGGGGAGGTGCAATAACCCGCACCGGGCCTATGCACACAGTACAGGAAGACACGTGCTCTGCTTTACGCCTAACACGGTGTCTGCCGTACTCTCGCTCTTCACGTAAAAGATCGGAAGTTGGGCCGGCAGCCGTCTCCTACCTGACTTCGCCACATCTACCCTTTAGCCCCCCCCAAGCCATTTTTGGGCTGATACAGGCTTCCTACCGGTTGTCGTGCTGCCTCCATGTCGCCGGTATCCTCCTCACACATTGCCAGAGAATCCCAGGCGGGCTCCGGCCTTCTCCCTGGGTCATCGCCACCTGTCGACTCCTCCCACGTAGTGTAAGTCCAGATTTTGCTCCTGCTTCCGTGCTGTCCTCATACCGCCGCCTCTCGGCTTTTAGCTCCTCCAGCTCTTCCCGAGGGCGGCAATATTCTCCAAGGTTGTGCCTGGTCTTTACGCGTCCAGTGATTTATCCAATGTCCAGAAATCCCTGCGCTCGCGCTGCTGCTTTTTCCACCGCTGCTTGGTCGCTTGGTTGGTGGGTGATTCTGTACGAATGTTCTCGTCAGAGGAGGAGCAGGGATCGGACCAAAACGCAGCGTGTTGTGAAACATGATGAATTTTTTTAGAACAAGAAGAACACGAAGTACACTTGAAGAATTACAAAAACAATAAACGACGTAGACCGACCTGAACATGAGAACTTACATATAACCGAAGAACGCACGAACAGGAACAGAACTAGACAAACGAAACAGTCCCTGATGGTACATACAACTGACACGGAAGCACAAATCACCCCAAACAACTACCTTAATCTGGTTCTCAATCAAGGAAACGGTCAAACACCTGCCCCTAATTGAGAAACCATATCAGCAACACATTGAACCACATAGAAACACATAACATAGACTACCCACCCCACTCACGTCCTGACAATAAACAAAGTTAAACAAAGGAAAATAAGGGTCAGGAACGTGACAAACCCCATACATGGGCTAATGCAGAGGCGTGTGCTAAAAATGGAGCAATCATCGTGAAGACTACGAGGGGAGACTCCTACAATGGTACACAACTGGTAATCCCGTCTTGGTGGAGATTCTGAAGAACTAGAAACATCCCTCTGTCTAGATTTAGTTTATTCTGTTGAAACACCGTTTAATTGTCACAGGTATCATATTTTGTTGTTTATATAGCTTATAATCCACGGATGTAAGTGTTTAAAACATTCAGCGATCAATGCTGTAAATATAAACCAAAGTATACACAAGGTGTTGCATGCATGGGTCATTGAGAAAACGGGTTACTAATATCCTGCTACATATGCTGACGTGTCCTGTATACGTAATACTAATGTTTGCAAAATAAAAAATGCAAAAGGAAAATGAAAATGTCTCGTTATTTGAAAGGGCTCATTAAGGTTATTGTACATCAGACAGGCAAGAAGGATTGCGGAGCAGATATTGAAAAACATTTATTATACCCTCTAACCCAGGGTCTTTATGGGGGTTAGGCGGCGGCTCCAGGGAGATTAGCTGAAGAAACAGTACAGGTTAGGCGCTGCTCCAAGTGAATGATAGCTGCGGACAGATGCTTGAGAGCATAAACCTGTTTTTCCCTACTCATCAAATCAAATTTATTTATATAGCCCTTCGTAACATCAGCTAATATCTCGAAGTGCTGTACAGAAACCCAGCCTAAAACCCCAAACAGCAAGCAATGCAGGTGTAGAAGCAGGTGGCTAGGAAAAAACTCCCTAAGAAAGGCCAAAACCGTAGGAAGAAACCTAGAGAAGGAACCAGCTTCTGAAGGGGTGGCCAGTCCTCTTCTGGCTGTGCCGGGTGCAAGTTTATTACAGAAATGGCCAAGACGTTCAAATGTTCATAAATGTTCCAAATATAATCAGGAGTAAATGTCAGTTGGCTTTCATAGCCGATCATAAAGAGTATTCTACCGTCCTGCGTCTCTAGAGAGTTGAAAACAGCAGGTCTGGGACAGGTAGCACATCCGGTGGCAGGTCCAAGGTTCCATAGGCCGCAGCGAGAAAGTTTTGAAACTGGAACAGCAGAAAGGCCAGGTGGACTGGGACAGCAAGGAGTCCATCATGGCCCGGTAGTCCCTGACGCATGGTCCTAGGCTCAGGTCCTCCGAGAGAGAGAAAGAAAGAGAGAAGGAGAGAATAGAGAGAGGCATACTTAAATTCACACAGCGACACCGGATAAGACAGTGAGAAGTACTCAATATAACCACCTGACCCTAGCCCCGAACACATAACCACTGCACAGCATAAATACGGAGGCTGAGACAGAGGGGTCAGGAGACACTGTGGCCGCCATTCGATGATACCCCCCGGAAGGGCCAAACAGGAAGGGATATAACCCCCTCACTTTGCCAAGCACAGGCCCCCACCACTAGAGGAATTTCAAACCACCAACCTTACAATCCTGGAAGACAAGGCGAGTTATGCCCACAAAGATCTCCAACCACAGCACAAACCAAGGGGCGGGGCGCCAACCTAGACAAGGAAGAATCATGTCAGTAACGTCAACCACTCAAGTGACGCACTCAACGCACTAACCTTTCATGCGTCCCTCCTCAGGGAAAGAGCACCAAGTAAGCAGTGACTCAGTCCCCTGTAATGGGGTTAGAGGCAGAGAATTCCAGTGGGAGAGGGGGAACCGGCCAGGCGAGACGCAAGGGCGATTCGTTGCTCCAGAGCCTTTCCCGTTCACCTTCACATCCTGGCCAGACTACACTCAATCATATGACTCTGAAGAGGATAAGTCTTCAGTAAAGACCTTAAAGGTTGAGAACCGAGTCTGCGTCTCTCACATGGGTAGGCGAACATTCCATAAAAAGGAGGAAATTAGGAGCCTGCGTCTTGTGACCGTAGCGTACGTGAGGTAGTTACAGCAGGACCAACTCGGAAAGATGGTTAGAGCAAAGCCATGTAACGCTTTATGGTTTAACAGTAAAACTTTGAAATCAGCCCTTGCCTTAACAGGAAGCCAGTGTAGGGAGCTAGCACTGGAGTAATATGATAAATTTCTTGGTTCTAGTCAGGATTCTAGCAGCCGTATTTAGCACTAACTGAAGTTTATTTAGTGCTTTATCCGGTAGCCGAAAGTAGAGCATTGCAGTAGTCTAACCTAGAAGTACAAAAGCATGGATGAATTATTTTTGGGACAGAAAATTTCTGATTTTTGCAATGTTACGTAAGTATGGAAACGTTACGTATACAGACACGTCAGCATATGTAGCAGGATATTAGTACCCGTTTTCTCAATGACCCATGCATGCAACACCTTGTATACTTGGTTTATATTTACAGGCTTGTATCGCTGAATTTTTAAAACACATACATCTGTTATATAAGTATATAAACAACAAATATGATACCTGTTACAATTAAACGGTGTTTCAAACAAATAAACTCAAATCTTAGACAAGGATGTTTCTAGTTCTTCAGAATCATCCACAAGACGGGATACCAGTTGTGTCCATTGTAGAGTCTCCCCCGTATGTCTTACATGATTTTCTCAATTTTTAGCACACGCTCTGCATTAGCCCATGTATTGTGGGTTGTGTAGAGCGATACATTGTTCACTTTATTTCCAATAATTTGCTGCATAACATTTGTAAGTTCTCTCACAATAAAAAATGTATTTATTCTCTCTAACATCGTATGCAAATAGTTACCCATTGCTTTATATCTAAATACAAAATATATATTGTTACWCGTTCTCTTGGGGTTTATTGACCCAGAAAGTCACCACATCAGCCACCAAAGCTTCCTTGTATTTGTTGTCGTCCACCAGTGTGTKCCGGATTTCTTTGAGTTTCTCGTGGATGTAGATCACCTCCTTCAGTTCATGTAGGAAAGCCTCGGTTACACCGTAAACTCTGGGAATAGATGGCACAAGACCCATAGACTCCAGGTCTCTGACCATCGATGGTATAAAGCGGCTGGACCACAGTCTTTTCACCAGCTTCTCAAAATGGTTGAAGAAGTAGTACCGGGGTGGGTCATATAAACACGGATGTCRTCGTTGGCTGGGGTGATTGATCTCACAACCGTGGCATTTTTCTCTTATATACTCTCCAATCACCACATCTGAAAGTGTGGCTACAGAGGCCTTGATGGTGTCCACAAATATAGTACTGACCACCCCATCAAACACATCCTCAGGTGGTGTACACGTATGGGGTGTCGGGGGTCTTGCCTGGGGGGAGTAGAATGCAGGGCTGTGAGGCATAGAGTCCTTAGGGTCTGGTACCCATGACGTATCGGAGTCCTGATATGGTATATGAATATCCATGGTATATGCTGAAATTAGAGGCTTCATGGTCACCCCTTTTATTGTTGAACCAGTCCTTTGGTATCGGGGCGTGGTTAACGTAGCAGCCGCGTACTTAGTTKTCAGGGGCTGASCCTTCTGAGGATGAACCTTCTTGGGTTTCCTTTGAATCATAATCCTTAGGATTCGTATATATCATGCACTTCCTKAGTTGAACAATACTCTGCCATTGTTGGCTCTGTACAAAAAGAGCATCCACTAACTCTAACATTTTCAATTCCATTATATCCCAACTTTTAAAAGGAATAAGCATACCACAACTAATCCAGTCAGGCCACTTCCTGTTGTTTTCATTGCATGATTTTCGGCTCGTTGCTAATATATACTCCACGCATCCACAAGGAAGTCCATTCTTTTCTTTGTATTGTTCAACCTATGAAAATATTCCTTCTGAGGAGTCAGGGCACCTTCCAAACGGGTTCCTCGATGCCCGTCGAACAAGCATCATACCCTTTGTGATGTTTAGTAACCCGTGAAATAGTTCAACATCCCCCAGTTCAATGAGGGTCCTACCTAACATCAATATCATGACAGCTAGCTCAAGGAACAGGACAGCTATTCTTGGTTTAAATAAAACACCAGTCATCTTCCAACAGCGTCAGATACTTCCTGACGACAGATGTACAATATATGGGCATGCCTACGACGACCGTGCAGACACTTCCTGACATGGATGCCTGCAGGATGGCCATATATGGGCATACATCACCGGACCCATAAAAATAGGCTCATAAATCACCGTTTGACGTGTGCATCTACTGTATTGTTCTTTAATACAATATACTTAGTCTATAAATGTCTGCCTAACCAACATAATAAAGTAGTTTTAACTTAATAAATACCCCATGTGTTTTAATTGAAAATATTGAAACAGTTCATAATATGGTAATTTATTTAAACCTTATTAACTAGAAGTCAGTTAAGAACAAATTTCTATTTAAAATGACGGCCTCCACCGGCCAAACCCTACCCGGACACACGCTGGGCCAATTGTGTGCCGCCCTATGGGACTCCCCAATCACGGGCTGGTTGTGATACAGCCTGGAATGAACTAGGGTCTGTAGTTACACCTGCAGACATATATTTTTTCTGGCCACAATCTGCATTTTCCATGATTGATACATAAATAATCAATACAAACAGTAAACAATGGTCAATTAAACAATTAAACATAAATCAAATGCATTACTTGCATTACATTGCTTATCTTGGCCAGGTCGCAGTTGCAAATGAGAACGTTGTTCTCAACTAGCCTACCTGGTTAAATAAGGTGAAATAAAAAATAAAAAATTACAGACCTGGTCCACGTCACCTCTACTGGTGGTAGAAGAACAACATCACTCATTTTACTATCATCATTGAATTTCAAAGTCAAAAATAAACATCAAAAGTGTTTACGTAAGGATGTGAATAGAGACTAATAAGATTTGAAAAAGGTCAAATGATGAAAAAACGAAAAAGCATTTCAATATTTTTTCTTTTAAACCTTGTGAAAAGTGAATGCTAAATAAGTCTTACCTGTCGATGTTGATGACTTATTAGTTTGTGGCTCAAACATTTTTGTGTGAAGACATCTTCGAAATTACGACKTGGGCGTCAGAAAGTTTCCAACAACTGCCGTAAAAACTGTGGATGTYGTGAGAGTCTCCTCTTTTGATGATGGAGTCGTATGAGTTGCTAGCTCAAACGGTTTGGGTTTTAAATACCATTTTGTGCTGACTTTCTTGTCCGGATCCTGTCTTGTGTAGAAAAACACTGCTTTCAAAGGCCCAATGTTATGGAATAGGTGCAAGCTTTATGTCGGCGTTAAAGAGGGGATTGATCTGTGGGTAAGTCGCTAGCATAAATACACAGGGGGCTATTCAATATTCAAAATGACGTCACGTGTGACGTGCGGGGCGTTCAAGCGACTCTTTAAAAACACACTTTGACAGCATCGTGATTGTATAAAGTAACAATACTCTCATAATCTATAACATTTATTAAATCACACACAATGTTATAAAATGTTAAACTAAATGTGATAATTTTACAACCGGAAAATACTATTAGAAAGTTCTAGAGCCTCCAACAGAATCAGTGAATGGCAGAATCCAAATCCTGTATGGTCACATTGTTAAGAGCCATCAAATACTCTCTCCTACCAGCTACTCTCGGTAAAAGTTACCTGGCCAGACAACCTCTAAGTATCTTTAATAAAGCTGAATATATATATTAATTTTACAACAGGAAAATATCAAGGGGATTGGACATCAGCCTCTGGAGCTCCACAGCGCCTCACTATGGCCGTCTGCTGCTGTAGAAATACACTCTGTTGACTCCTGCTTCAGGACCTGAGGACAGAGAGACAAGAGACAGTCAACATGGTCTCTAACCAATAAGAGTGTAAACCCTGCCTAATCACCAGCGGGGGTAATTTTTAGCAAGGTCATACCAAGGATTATTTTTCTATTTGATTTTGAATTTGAAGACCCCTTGCAGGATAAAAAAAATATTTGATGAAAAGTTGTATTAGCCCATACAAACAGATTGAATAACAGATTCACTACATGTACAAACAGAGAACCCCACGCAAAAAAATCAATTGGAAGTTTGTTTTGAAGTGTCTGTCTGTTACGTCTGTCGTCRGAATRAGACCAAGGTGCAGCGTGGTAGGCTTACATTTTGAATTTATTAAACGAACACCAAAAAAACAAGAAAGATAAACGACACGTAAAGTAATGTAGCGCTAAACCAGCAACTAACAAAAACAAGATCCCACAACAGAAAGTGGGAAAAAGGGCTGCCTAAGTATGATTCCCAATCAGAGACAATGATAGACAGCTGCCTCTGATTGGGAACCATACTCGGCCAAAACAAAGAAATAGACAACATAGAATGCCCACCCCAAATCACATCCTGACCTAACCAAATAGAGAAATAAAACGTCTCTCTAAGGTCAGGGCGTGACACTGTCTGTCACGTTCATTGTAGAAATGAGCGGACCAAGGCGCAGCGTGCGTAGAGTTCCACATATTTATTAAGGTGAAACTTCAAACAACAAATAAATGAACGAACGTGCAGTACGTAACGCACATAGGCACTCAACGAAACAATATCCCACAACGCAGGTGGGAAAAGGAACACACTAAGTATGATCCCCAATTAGAGGCAACGATCATCAGCTGCCTCCAATTGGGAACCATACTCACACCAACATAGAAATTAAAGACTAGAACACCCCCTAGTCACGRCCTGACCTAAAACACCATAGAGAACCCAGAGGGCTCWCTATGTTCAGGGCGTGACACTGTCCTATATATGAGAGATGTAAGAAAGATCAGGAAACATTTGTTATTCTTTTACCCTTTATTTTTGGCACTAAACAGACTCCATATATACTTCCATGCATTTTTTCAACTGGTACTGGTGGACCTTCAGACGAGTCTTATGAGGCTTGTGGGCCAAGCCACCCCTACGTTGTCTTGGCTGTGTGCTTAGTGTTGTTGTCCTGTTGGAAGGTGAACCTTCGCTTCAGCCTGAGGTCCTGAGTGTTCTGGAGCAGGATATCATCAAGGATCTCTCTGTACTTTTCTGTTTAGCCTCCCAGTCCCTGCCGCTGAAAAACATCCTCACAGTGTCACGCCCTGACCTTAGAGAGCTTTTTATGACTCTATTTTGGTTTGGTCAGGGTGTGATTTGGGTGGGCATTCTATGTTCTATTTACTATGTTTTTGTATTTCTTTGTTTTGGCTAGGTATGGTTCTCAATCAGGGACAGCTGTCTATCGTTGTCTCTGATTGGGAACCATACTTAGGTAGCCCTTTTTCCCTCCTTTCGTTGTGGGTAGTTGTCTTTGTTTGTGGCACTATAGCCCTTAAGCTTCACGGTCGTTTTGTATTGCTTATTGTTTTTGTTGCCGTCATTCCAACATAAAAAGTAATGTACGCTCACCACGCTGCACCTTGGTCTTCTTCCAGCATTGGCCGTGACACACAGCATGATGTTGCCACCACCATGCTTCACCTTAGGGATGGTATTGGCCAGGTGACGAGCGTGACACTAGGCTATCAGGCCAAATAGTTCAATCTTGGTTTCATCAGACCAGAGAATCTTGTTTTTCTTGGTCTGAGAAGTGGCTTCCGTCTGACCACTCTACCATTAAGGCAAKATTGGTGGAGTGCTGCAGAGATGGTTGTCCTTCTGGAAGGTTTTCCCATCTCCACAGAGGAACTATGGAGCTCTGTCAGAGTGACCATCSGGTTCTTGGTCACCTCCCTGGTCAYCTCCCTGACCAAGGCCCTTCTCCCCCGATTGCTCAGTTTGGCCAGCTGTAGGAAGAGTCTTGGTGGTTCCAAGCATCTTCCATTTAAGAATGATGGAGGCCCCTGTATTCTTGGGTACCTTCATTGCCGCAGACATTTTTTGGCATCTGTGCCTCAAAAAAATTCTGTCTCGGAGCTCTACAAACAATTCCTTCAACCTCATGGCTTGGTTTTAGCTCTGTGGGACCTTATATAGACAGGTGTGTGCCTTTCCAAATCATGTCCAGTAAATTGAATTTACCACAGGTGGACTCCAATCAAGTTGTAGAAACATTTCAAGGATGATCAATGGAAACCGGATGCACCTGAGCTCAATTTCGAGTCTCATAGCAAAGGTTCTGAATACTTATTTAAATTTCTGTTTTTTTCGCTTTATCATTTATTGTGTGTAGATTGATGAGGAAACCCTTTAGAATAAGGCTGTAACATAAAAAAAATGTCGAAAAAGTGAAGGGGTCTGAATACTTTCCGAATGCACTGTATCATGARAAAAGCAGGTACCTGAGTAGCAGAGGAAGTTGTAATGGTCATCACAGAGCCGCTCCACCCAGAGGAAGTTCCCTTCGTTGGCCCCGTTGGTCAACGCTCCACAGGGGTTGGAGATGTCCTTCCTAGGTGGGACGCCGTTCACCCAGTGGGTGTAGTTCATATGGTCTCCGGTCATCCAGTACCACGTGTCTCCCAGGATGTACCTGCAGGCAGAGAAAAGCTGCCTCACTTTAAAATCAAGGTGCATGAACAGTGGAGCAAAGTGAAGATGAAAATATATTGAGCAACTGTTGGTACAGGACATTGGATGGCTGCTATAAAATTWATATTTGACTGTTAAAACCATTAGGTAGTGTACCTGCGCAGGCTCAGCCACAGATGGGAGGTGAGGGGGGTGATGAGGTTACTGTCATTCACCAGTTTCTCCAGCTCCCTCTGCTCTGTCTCGTTGCGAACACTGACCAGGTCCCAGTAGTGGTCTCTGCAGTAGAACAGAGCATCGGACCAGCACAGCTTCTCCCTCACCACCATCACCTTCCTCCTCAAGAAGGTGACACTGGTGGAAGGAGGAGGTGGAGTGGAAGTGGAGGGGAGAAGGGTAGAAGCACTGGTGGAGGTGGGAGATTGAGAGGAGGAGGGGGATGTTGGGGAAGAGGGGAGAAAAGTAATGGTGGGAGGCTGGGTTGTTGTTGGTTGAGCTGTCGATATTAAGGTTGGAGCAGTGGGTGTTGGAGTAGTGGGTGTTGGATTATTGAGTGTTGGAGTAGTAGGTGTTGGAGTAGTGGTAGAATTTGTGGTGGTGGTGGGTGAGTCTGAAACAGAAGTCCAAGAGTTCAGTTATTATTTGTGGACATTAACTTCACATATAAATTTAAAATTCTCAAACCTACATACAATAATATTTACCTTGTATATTTATTTGATTAATACACCTACCAAATCTCCCYCCCCCCCGAAAAAATATATGTTGGACTTTTGTCAAAGATTTACAATGTCAGCTTTTGATTCTCCTAAGCTTCTGTGATGGGATTTTACTTCAGGTGTGCAATAAAAGTTATGTAAATGTTACTTGAGGATGAATGTGAAGAGTGATGACAGTTACAGATGATTACCTGCAGGAGTGCCATATACTTCCAACTCACACAGAGTGAGAACTTTGTTCTGTCCAGGGATGACCACAACAACATAGCGACCCTCCATCTCATTACACTGGAAGGTGTAGGTCTCACCTGCTGGGATGTTGGGGATGACAACACATCTAAAAGGGGGGAAGAGGGAGAGAGAGAGAATGCTTTAGAATATACATCACCGTGCAGAAAACCACCAGTTTGTTAAATATATAGCCACAGAATAGCAACAGAAGTATGGATGAGGACCAACGTATCCAAACACCTTCAAGACAGGACATAAAAATCTACAGATGTCGATGTGTCACCTGGGGTTGTTGATGCCGTTTTCGTCCAGTGAGTTACCGATGCGGATCTCAGCAYCATYMAGCCTCTCAGAACAGCAGTCTCCTCTGTTGGTGATGGTGACAGCTGTCACTCTGTACACATYMAGCAGGTCCACTCTCCACCAGGGGTTGGTCTCCTGTTCAGTGTGGGTGCAGTGTACTTTGAAATAGTCTGATTCTCTGTTCCCATCAATGGCATTGTTAGCCTGGCCATCCCCATGCAGTGATGACTGGGTGGCCACTCCTTTCAACGCTACATTTACTACAGGGACAGAGAGAATACTKTTTTAATACAGAAATGACAAATTATTGCCAATGAAGTTTCACGTTGAAAYGTCTTTCTTRCAAGCTCTAAACCCAACAATGCAGTAATGTAATATTAAAAATATCATAAGTTAGAACAAAAACACACAAGAAATAAAAATAAGAAATAAGAGGAAAAGGAGAAAGTAATTCATCATACTATATAAWGGGTCAGTCAGTTCCAGTACCATTTTTACAATGAATTACTAGATCGATAGATATGTATAGAGGTAAGGTAACTGGGCATCAGGATATATGATAAACAGAGTACCAGCAGCGTATATGATGAATGTACTGTATGTGAGTTGGTGTGCATGTGTGTAGAGTCAGTATATATGTATGTGCATATTATGTGTGTGAGAGCAAATTATGAAGTGAGTGTTTGTGTGTGTGTTGGAGTATTAGTGTGTGTGAGTGTGTAGGGCCCTGTGAGTGTGGATAGAAACAGTGCAAAAATAAGAATGACATACAAAAGTCAACTCAGATAGTCTGTGGGCATTCTGTTAGCTATTTAGTTAGCTATTTAGCAGTCTTATGGCTTGGGGATAGAAGCTGTTCAAGACCCTGTTGGTGTCAGACTTTATGCACTGGTATCGCTTGCCATGCGGAAGCAGAGAGAACAGTCTATGGCTTGGGTGGCTGGAGTCTTTAATTAATGATTGTCTGGGCCTTCCTTTCACACCGCCTGATTTAGAGGTTCTGGATGGCATTGAGCATGGCCCCGGTCATGTACTGGGCTTTCCACACCACCCTCTGTAGCGTCATGCAATTCGAGGTTGTTGCTATTGCCATGCCAAGCAGTGATGCATCCAGTCAAGACACTCTAAATTGTACAGCTGTAGAACTTTTTCAGGATTTGAGGGCCCTTGCCAAACATTTTCAACCTTCTGAGGGGGAAGAGGGCTGTTGCGCCTTCTTCACGACTGTGCTCTTGTGTGTGGACCATTTTCAGTCCTTAGTGATTTGGGCACAGAGGAACTTTAAACTCTCGACCTGCCGATGTGGATGGGGCGTGCTCTCCCACCCCCGTTTTCTGTAGTCAACGTTCAGCTCCTTGGTCTTACCGACATTGAGGGAGATGTTGTTGTGGCACAACACTGCCAGGTCACTCCCTATAGGCTGTCTCATCATCGCCGATGATCAGGCCTACCACTGTTGTGTTGTCAGAAAACGTGATGATGGTGTTGGAGACGTGCGTGGCCATGTAGTCATGGGTGAACAGGGAGTACAGGAGGGGACTAAGCACACACCCCTGTGGGCCCCCGTGTTGAGGGTCAGCGTGGCGGAAGTGTTGTTGCCTACCCTCACCACGTTGGGTCGGCCTATCAGGTAGTCCAGGTTCCAGTTGCAGAGGGAGGTGTTCAGTCCCAGGTTCCTAAGATTGGTGACGAGCTTGAACGCTGAGCGGTAGTCAAGGAACAGCATTCTCACGTAAGTATTCCTGGGTGAGGGCCGTTTAAAGTGCAATTGAGATTGCGTAGTCTATGGATCTGTTAGGGCGGTATGCAAATTGGAGTGGCTCTAGGGTGTCTAGGATGATGGAGTTTTTTAAATGTGTATGTTTTAATTGTATTTTAAAACATACAATCTACCTGCAGTGAAGCAGCTCAACATTTACATTACATTCAGTCATATAGCAGACACTCCCATCCAGAGTGACCCACAAGAGCAATCAGGGTCAAGCACCCCGCCCAAGGGCACAAGGACTGATGCCCCACCCAGGTGAATCGGGGACCAAACCAGCGACCTCTAGGCCACCGGCCCAAGCTCCCAAACGCCAGGCGACCAACTATCCAAGATCCTCCATCAGTTCCCCTTGAGAGCTGCCCCTCAACCATCCAAGAAACCCCCACAAGTCCCTCCCAAAAAAGTCACCTTCCACCTCTCACCCCTAAACCCCCCCTCCCAAGCCACCGTCCTCCTCCAACCCAACTAAAACCACCACCGACCCAACGCACCAACAACCAACAAAAATAACAAAAGAGAAAAAGGAGAAAAACAAAGGAAAATAACAACAGAAAACAACAATGCGAAAACCAACGACATCAAGGACAAAAAAATCTAAACAGCAATGCCAACTGTATGCATTTGTGTGCATATGTGGCACTATTTACATGTGTGAATGTGTCCGTTTGTGTGCACGTGTGCATTTGAATGAGAGTGTGTGTATGCATGTGTATGCGGGTACAAGCGCTTGCGTGGCATCAACCTCAGGCAAACAAGCATTGGATGTAATAATGGCCCTGTCCGGGGGTATCATCGGATGGGGCCACAGTGTCTCCTGACCCCTCCTGTCTCAGCCTCCAGTATTTATGCTGCAGTAGTTTATGTGTCGGGGGGCTAGGGTCAGTCTGTTATATCTGGAGTATTTTTCCTGTCTTATACGGTGTCCTGTGTGAATTTAAGTATGCTCTCTCTAATTCTCTCTTTCTCTCTTTCTTTCTTTCTCTCGGAGGACCTGAGACCTAGGACCATGCCTCAGGACTACCTGGCATGATGACTCCTTTCTGTCCCCAGTCCACCTGGCCATGCTGCTGCTCCAGTTTCAACTGTTCTGCCTGTGGCTATGCAACCCTGACCTGTTCACCGGACGTGCTACCTGTCCCAAACCTGCTGTTTTCAACTCTCTAGAGAAAGCAGGAGCGGTAGAGATACTCTTCATGATCGGCTATGAAAAGCCAACTGACATTTACTCCTGAGGTGCTGACTTGCTGCACCCTCGACAACTACTGTGATTATTATTATTTGACCATGCTGGTCATTTATGAACATTTGAACATCTTGGCCATGTTCTGTATTATAATCTCCACCCGGCACAGCCAGAAGAGGACTGGCCACCCCTCATAGCCTGGTTCTCTCTCTGGTTTCTTCCTAGGTTTTGGCCTTTCTAGGGAGTTTTTCCTAGCCACCGTGTTTCTACACCTGCATTGCTTTGCTGTTTGGGGTTTTAGGCTGGGTTTCTGTACAGCACTTTGAGATATCAGCTGATGTAAGAAGGGCTATATAAATACATTTGATTTGATTTGATTCCTTCTGAGTGTAAATTAAAACTATTCAACTTTTTTTTTGGTTTGTTATTTTTTACTTTTATCTTTGACTGTCATTCAACCCCCTGCCCAGCAACTGGATGATGGAGTTGATGTGTGCCATAATCAGCCTCTCAAAGCACTTCATGATTACTGATGTGAGTGCTATAGGTAGTAGTCATTGTGGCATGATGCCTTAGAGTTCTTGGGAACAGGATCTTACAATTCCTCATGTTAGATCAAGTGTAGATATGACACACTTTGTATTTTCCAATAATCTAGTGTGTAAAGTAATATAAAAAAGATAAATGTTATGCTGATGAATGAGGACCCAAAAGCGACGTAATAGTAACAGAGTCTTTATTCCAGTATTAAACAAATAATTATTCTCCTGGATATAATCAATGGTAATCCAAAACAGGAAACTGAAATCCTCTCGTCAATCGAGAGGAACGACTGGAGACGCGACCACAGACTGCAGGTCGCTTCAGGAAGGCACAGGCCGTAGCTGACATAGACACCTGCTCACACGCAGCATCTGAAGAAGGCAGAGAACAACGACAGGGCGAACAAGGACACAGGAACAGCAAACATCAAACAATGATCCGACAAGGACAGGAGCGGAAAACAGAGGGAGAAATAGGGACTCTAATCAGAGGGCAAAATAGGACAGGTGTAAAGAGTAAATGAGGTCGTAGGGAGAATGAGAAACAGCTGGAGCAGGAACGGAACGATAGAGAGAGAAAAGAGAAAGAACCTAATAAGACCAGCAGAAGGAAGCACAGGGACAAGACATGATCAAAGACAAAACATGACAGTACCCCCCCACTCACCGAGCGCCTCCTGGCGCACTCGAGGAGGAACCCTGGCGGCAACGAAGGAAATCATCAATCAACGAACGGTCCAGCACGTCCCGAGATGGAACCCAACTCCTCTCCTCAGGACCGTAACCTCCCAATCCACTAAGTACTGGTGACCACGTCCCGAGAACGCATGTCCATGATCTTCCGTACCTTGTAAATAGGAGCGCCCTCGACAAGGACGGGGGGGGGGAGGGAAGACGAACGGGGGCGCGAAGAAAAGGCTTGACACAAGAGACATGGAAGACAGGGTGGACGCGACGAAGATGTCGCGGAAGAAGCAGTCGCACAGCGACAGGATTGACGACCTGAGAGACACGAACGGACCAATGAACCGCGAGTCAACTTGCGAGAAGCTGTCGTAAGGGGAAGGTTACGAGTGGAAAGCCACACTCTCTGACCGCGACAATACCTAGGACTCTTAATCCTACGTTTATTGCGGCTCTCACAGTCTGCGCCCGTGTAACGGCAAATGCAGACCTGACCCTCCCAGGTGCGCTCACAACGTTGGACAAAAGCCTGAGCGGAGGAACGCTGGACTCGGCGAGCTGGGACGAAAACAGAGGAGGCTGGTACCCAAGACTACTCTGAAACGGGGATAGCCCGGTAGCAGACGAAGGAAGCGAGTTGTTGAGCTACTCAGCCCAGGGGAGCTGTTCTGCCAAGACGCAGGGTTTCGAAACGAAAGGCTGCGTAATATGCGACCAATCGACTGATTGCCCTTTCTGCTTGACCGTTAGACTGGGGATGAAACCCGGAAGAGAGACTGACGAAGCACCAATCAAACGACAGAACTCCCTCCAAAACTGTGACGTGAATTGCGGACCTCTGTCTGAAACGGCGTCTAACGGGAGGCCATGAATTCTGAACACATTCTCAATGATGATTTGTGCCGTCTCCTTAGCGGAAGAAGCTTAGCGAGGGAATGAAATGTGCCGCCTTAGAGAACCTATCGATAACCGTAAGAATCACAGTCTTCCCGCAGACGAAGGCAGACGGTAATAAAGTCTAAGGCGATGTGAGACCATGGTCGAGAAGGAATGGGAAGCGGTCTGAGACGACCGGCAGGAGGAGAGTTACCTGACTTAGTCTGCGCGCAGTCCGAACAAGCAGCCACGAAACGGCGCGTGTCCCGCTCCTGAGTAGGCACCAAAACCGCTGGCGAATAGAAGCAAGCGTACCCCGAACGCCGGGGTGACCAGCTAACTGCAGAGTACCCACTGAAGAACAGCCAGACGAGTAGAGACAGGAACGAACAGAAGGTACTAGGACAACGCGCGCGCGACGCAGTGTGAGTGAGGCTTGCTTTACCTGTCTCTCAATTCCCCAGACAGTCAACCCGACAACACGCCCTGTCAGAGAGAATCCCCTCGGTCGTGTAGAAGCACAGAAGAACTAAGAGACGGGATAAGGCATCAGGCTTTGTTTTTTATTTCCCGGACGTATAGGAATCACAACTCGAACAATGGCGAAAAACAACGCCCAACGAGCTTGACGTGCATTAAGTCGTTTGGCCGAACGGATGTACTCAAGGTTCTTATGGTCAGTCAAACGACAAAAGGGACGGTCGCCCCCTCCAACCACTGTCGCCATTCGCCTATGCTAAGCGGATGGCGAGCAGTTCGCCGGTTACCCACATCATAGTTGCGTTCACTGGCACAGGCGATGAGAAAAGTAAGCGCAAGGATGGACCTTATCGTCAGACTGAAGCGTGAGACAGAATGGCTCCCACGCCCACCTCTGAAGCGTCACCTCGACAATGAATTGTTTAGTGACGTCAGGAGTTAACAAGATAGGGGCGGATGTAAAACGCTTCTTGAGGAGATCAAAAAGCTCCTGGGCGGAACCGGACCACTTAAAGCAAGTCTTGACAGAAGTCAGAGCTGTGAGAGGAGCAGCCACTTGACCGAAATACGAATGAACGCCGATAGAAATTAGCGAAACGAGGAAAGCGCTGCAACTCGACACGTGACTTAGGGACGGGCCAATCGCTGACAGCCTGGACCTTAGCGGGATCCATCTGGAATGCCTTCAGCGGAAATAACAGAACCGAGAAAAAGTGACAGAGGAGACATGAAAGGCGCACTTGCTCAGCCTTCACGTAGAGACAATTCTCTAAAAGGCGCTGGGATACACGTCGAACGTGCTGAACATGAATCTCGAGTGACGGTGAAAAAATCAGGATATCGTCAAGTAAACGAAAACAAAAATGTTCAGCATGTCTCTCAGTACATCATTAACTAATGCCTGAAAGACAGCTGGGCATTAGCGAAGCCGAACGCAGAACCCGGTATTCAAAATGCCCTAACGGAGTGTTAAACGCCGTTTTCCACTCGTCCCCCTCTCTGATGCGTACGAGATGGTAAGCGTTACGAAGGTCCAACTTAGTAAAGCACCTGGCTCCCTGCAAAATCTCGAAGGCTGACGACATAAGGGAACGATAACGATTCTTAACCGTTATGTCATTCAGCCCCTCGAATTCCACGCAGGGGCGCAGAGTACCGTCCTTCTTCTTAACAAAGAAAAACCCCGCTCCGGCGGGAAGAGAAGAAGGCACCACGGTACCGGCGTCGAGAGAAACAGACAGATAATCCTCGAGAGCCTTACGTTCGGGAGCCGACAGAGAGTATAGTCTACCCCGAGGGGAGTGGTCCCCGGAAGGAGATCAATACAACAATCATACGACCGGTAGGAGGAAGGAGCTGGCTCTGGACCGACTGAAGACCGTGCGCAGATCATGATATTCCTCCGGCACTCCTGTCCAATCACCAGGTTCCTCCTGAGTAGAGGGACAGAAGCACAGGAGGATAGCAGACATTAAACACTTCACATGACAAGAAACGTTCCAAGATAGGATAGAATTACTAGACCAATTAATAGAAGGATTATGACATACTAACCAGGGATGACCCAAAAAAACAGTGTAAAAGTGAACGAAAAATCAAAAAGGAAATGGTCTCACTGTGGTTACCAGATACTGTGAGGGTTAAAGGTAGTGTCTCACATCTGATACTAGGGAGAAGACTACCATCTAAGGCGAACATGGGCGTGGGCTTCCCTACTGTCTGAGAGGAATGTCATGTTTCCGAGCCCATCTTCGTCCATAAAACAACCCTCCCCACAGAGTCTATCAAGCACTGCAGGAAGCAGCCGAACCGTCCAGCGTAGATGGACCGACAAGGTAGTACAGGATCTTGATGGAGAGACCTGAGTAGTAGCGCTCACCAGTACCCTCCGCTTACTGATGAGCTCTGGCTTTTACTGGACATGACATGACAAAATGTCCAGCAGAACCGCAATAGAGGCAAAGCGGTTGTGATTCTCCGTTCCCTCCTTAGTCGAGATGCGAATACCTCCCAGCTGCATGGGCTCAGTCTCTGAGCCGTGGAGGAGATGGTTGAGATGCGGAGAGGGGAACACCGTTAACCGAGCTCTCCTCCACGAGCTCCGTGACGAAGATCTACCCGTTCTATGCGGATGCGAGTGCAATCAAAGAGTCCACGCTGGAAGGAACCTCCCGGAGAGAATCTCATCCTTAACCTCTGCGTGGAGTCCTCCAGAAAACGAGCGAGCAACGCCGGCTCGTTCCCGTCACTGGATGCAGCAAGAGTGCGAAACTCTATAGAGTAATCCGTTATGGATCGATCACCTTGACATAGGGAAGCCAGGGCCCAGGAAGCCTCCCTCCCAAAAACTGAACGATCAAAAAAACCGGATCATCTCCCTTTAAAGTTCTGGATAATCGTTAAACACTCAGCCCTTGCCTCCCAGATAGCTGTGCCCCACTCCCGAGCCCGACCAGTAAGGAGTGATATGACGTAAGCGATCCGAGCTCTCTCACTAGAGTACGTGTTGGGCTGGAGAGAAACACAATATCACACTGGGTGAGAAAAGAGCGACACTCAGTGGCTGCCCAGAGTAACATGTGGGTTATTAACCCTAGGTTCCGGAGACTCGGAAGACCAGGAAGTAGCTGTGGCACGAGACGAAGACTCTGAAACTGTCCAGAGAGATCGGAGACCTGACGGCCAGGGCTCAACGGCATGACGAGCAGCAAACAATTCCTGCTCGTGTCTGCCGAGCATTGCTCCCTGGAACTCGACGCAGTGTTGAGGAGAATCCATAGTCGCTGGTCCATCTTGGTCGGATTCTTCTGTTATGCTGATGAATGAGACCCAAAAGCGACGTAATAGTAACAGAGTCTTTATTCCAGTATTAAACAAATAATGATTCTCCTGGATATAATCAATGGTAATCCAAAACAGGAAACTTAAATCTCTCGTCAATCGAGAGGAACGACTGGAGACGCACCACAGACTGCAGGTCGCTTCAGGAAGGCACAGGCCGTAGCTGACATAGACACCTGCTCACACGCAGCATCTGAAGAAGGCAGAGAACACGACAGGGCGGAACAAGGACACAGGAACAGCAAACATCAAACAATGATCCGACAAGGACAGGAGCGGAAAACAGAGGAGAAATAGGGACTCTAATCAGAGGGCAAAATAGGGGACAGTGTGAAAGAGTAAATGAGGTCGTAGGAGAATGAGAAACAGCTGGAGCAGGAACGGAACGATAAGAGAGAGAAAAGAGAAAGAACCTAATAAGACCAGCAGAGGAAGCACAAGGACAAGACATGATCAAAGAACAAACATGCAATAAGTCAATCATTAGGATTTAGAATATTTATTTAAAATGGTAATGTTGTATAAAACATTATGACAGTCAAAAAGTCTGTGTCTCACCTGTTGCAGCATTGACCATCTGGCTAGCAACACAACTCCTGTAAATAAATCAGAATTTGCAACATTATTAAAATCATCTTCCTTGTTTATCCATTCTGTACTTCATTTTGCCCTGTCTGTATGAGTAGTTGTAGAGGCACTACAGTGAAGCAGAGGTATGATTACCAACTATTGCTGCAGAAGTAGTGATGAAAGGTAGGAGGTAGAGAAATGTGATAAAGAAGTAAAAGGAAGCAACACTGWTTGCTGTTGTTGTGAAWAAACAACACACAAAACAACAACAACAGGAGGCATARACGTCTGCTGTCWCGCCCTGATCTGTTCCACATGTGCTTGTCACCACCCCCCTCCAGGTGTCGCCCATCTTTCCTATTAYCCAATGTTAYTTCACACAGTCTGCACTTGGTCTTACCTTGATTCCTGATAGTCTGCATACGTATGCATTAGAAACTCACCCATTAAAGGGCAGAGAGAGAGACTCCACAGCATGTTTAGTGGTTGAGGCTTCATTCAACCACCTGTCTCCTGCCTGTAATGACAAAACAAAAAAACTGGGGTTAGGTTCCCTGGGGCCCCAAATGCGTTAGTCCAGCCCTATTCAGCAAAGRTTTAAATCCAACCCACTGCCCTTCTAACTTGCACTCCCTCCTACTTTTCCCAYCTCCTCTTCCCTGTTCTATCTCAGTACAATATATTTAAATAGTAATAATATGAATAATAATAACATGAATAACACTAATAATAWGAATAATATTACTAWTRAWATKAATAATAAAACAAATTGGTGACTATGSATATTTCATTACAATTTGAATTTGCGTCACATACCGCATACTGTTGGTGATGTTATGCTTGGCTATTGTTTACGGTAAACTAAACAAGACACTCTAATAGATGAATATCCAAATGGTAAATTCACTACAGGAGGTACACAATACACAGTAAACAAACGTGACCAATAAAATCCTTCAGGTTGTAAAATAAAAAAAATCAAGTGAACAACATTGAATGTTCTGTCATTTAACAGGCTTTTACAATTATAAAAATAATACAAGTTTTATAAATCAAATCATTACTAATTTTAGACATTGTACATGAAATAACTCAGTACCTACCCGCTGTTTGAAGAAGTTGAAATTTTGAAGAGTGGAAATATCTTTGTGTCTTTTACCCCCGTCTGCTCATCTGTCACCTTGTGTGTCCTTCTATCATTCTTTGTACACTATGGACATCTTTGATAATATATTCATATTGTGGGCTGTGTAGCCTTCTGTACTGTACCTAACCACATTTGTATAATTATCTGTGTAATGCAAAACAATGTTTTGGGTACAGCAGAGCATCCCAGTGCTCAAATTGACACCATTCATCTGCTTTTAACACTTTGTTGTCCCACATTGTTTCTCCACGTTGCTCCATAGAAATAATGTTTATTTTTAATTTTCCTTGGTAACACAATGCATGACTGTGTATTGTACACTGCTCTCCTATTAAAAATAGGCTTCTACTCATTCCAAGGGTTCAAACAAGGACTGATACACAGAGGTAGATACTCATTCAATCAGGTAGATCTACATATATTGAAATACACTTTGCTAACAGAAAGACACAATTTCATGACAAAGATCAGTGTATAAGCTCTGATAAAAAAGATTGAAGTCCAGTCTGATGTCTTGTAGGGAGCCTAGGAGGGTAGTCCACCCTGTGCCCTTCCTCCTCTCAACCTAATTTTACCTTACATACGTACGCGACGCAAGAACGCAATTAACTATGCAAAATGTCGATCCTGAGTAGTTGAGTGGAGTTTGTAATTGTGGGGATGCACACGTCTGAGTATTATTGCTACATAACAACGTAGGATCAACATTTTGCGTAGCCTCGAGATTTTTTCTATCACGTTTGTTTTATGAAAGTGGTAGATTTTCTAAACTCTAAGTACAAACTCTAAACTGATAACACTTGTAAAGCCCCTGATATTATGTTCAGAACCTTTGATTATGCATTCATTGGGGTTTCACACATCTTTCACCCCTGAGTCATTCAATACATCAGATAATGASAGGCTCACCATGTAGTCATTTTWACTACCRTGTATTCCAATAGTAAAGAATACAAGATACACATTTAAAACTGTTATTTTTKAAGKGTTGAATAGAAAGAATAGTAGATGGTAAATATAATTGTCCATACAGTATTCAACTATAACTTGACATGCACAATTGTTGTATAATTTGTATCCAATGGCAGGTTGTGAGCATGTTGAGAAATGTGTGAGTCTTACAGTTTCATTATCCTGATACATTACATAAGTAGGACAAATCATCAGAAATAGAGGTATTGTAAAGGGGTTGGCTACTGTAAAAACGTAGCACGGGGCCATTTCTACCTCATGCAATATTGTACAAGATAACCTTTTCAAGGTGCCCTGTCAGATGACCTGTCACCTGATACAGTATCACCTTTCTCTCTGCTTGAAATTCATCAGCTTACAGTGTATCATAAAAATTCAGATAATGACTGGAATATATTGTTATAACCCAGGTATTTCAGCAGTGCGTTGTACAAATGATGCTATAATTCCAAATTCCAAATGTCATATAATTATTAATACAGTTTATACAGGTTTTATGCAATTGTTTTGTATAAATAGCCTCTAAAATATATGTAAACAGACCATAAATGTCTACATTTTTGTTTTCTTGGAAAGGTATATGATCCAATATCAGTACTTTTTGCATTTAAAACTTGGCCGGCGTTATGGGCGGGCCTTAGCGGGCCTGAACCGCCCTACCGTACCTCCTTGCCCATCCAAATAAAATATTGAAATATTTATATATTTTTTGATCGAGATGCGCACCGACAGAAAGCGTCAATCTCAGGTAAAGCATCCGAGCCAGCGAAAACAGCACCCCTGTCTTAGTATGTGTAGACCATGTATCTGATGCTGTCTGGACAAAAATAATATGGCATGTCATACTATTTCTGGACAGACCTGATCAGATTCATCGGTTACATATAGTAAGGGAGAGGGGCGCTGTTTGGCTCGCTCCGATGCTTTCTCTGATGATAGTTTCAGCAGGCGAAGCTCTAGACAAAATATTTCCAGAAAAAGCATAATGCGTTTTTATGGGCATAAAATGCAGACCTAAGCTTGTCGCCTTCCTTCCCGCCTTTGGGACAACGACTCCCATTGTTAGGGCGGAGATATAAGCATCTTGTCATTACATACAGATCTTTGGTTTCACCCTCTTGCGAATTGAAAAGGAAAGTTGCCGATTGCACAGTGCACTGTTTGGATGTTGGCTTCCCCTAAAGTAAATTGAAGATTTGACGAAATTCTATAATTAATATTGTTTAAATAAAATCATTCAAAATACTTCACCAGAGAGSATGACTTAGCCACAGAGGATCATTAGAATGTTTTTATGTTGTTGCTGTGGATAGTCTCAAATCACAACTTCATAGGCCTATGCCTATTTGGGAGGCCCTCAATTTGGCCAGCGTTTGTGGCAATAGGCCTAGCTGATTGAGTTGCGGCTGATAATGTGCCTTGAATATCATTTAAAATATTGCAACAAGAAGGGTGGGGTGTGTGCCCAAGATATTGCACATCTCTCTCCAGAATACATGCACTCAACTCTCCAGAATGAGCTCGGATGTCTCCCGCCAATTCCTGCGCATTTATTGTGTGAATTGTTTGCCCTCTGATTTTATATTTTTTTATCAATTCCCCGTTAAATATGTCACCAGTAGGCCTAGTTAATGTACAGTTAATCTTCTGTCATTTGGTTACATTAATTTCTGTCAACGCATGTATTGATTAGGCTCCAGTCATTTAACCTACCGTTTTCATTATCGCAGTGGAAATGTTATTTTCAGAGTTCACAACCTGCTACACTTGTGAGAAACAAGTTTAGGTTAATTTCATAACCATCATTTATGAGTTTTGTTAATGTTTTCATTCTTTTGTTTGGAGTGTCCCATGTGAATGTGAGCAGTCTCTGGCTTCTCTCTCGGAACATACAGAGGGCACATGCGCACCTGAGCGCAGGAGCACCTGAGCCGAGCATAGAAGTAGGGCCACCTGGTCTGCTGTGTGCATTTGCATGAAAGTGTCCATTTGGGATGTCTGATTTCTTAACTCACCACATTCACCACTGATAAGCTGAGCTTCTCAGTCATTGTATCTTTACCTCACAACTAAGTAAAGTAAGTCTGTTTTTTCAAACATCATTTGTGAATAATAACAGTTCACTTTCCGGGAAAGACTTTCCTACAATTAAAGACTTGAAAAATGTGATCATAGGTCAGTAAACTTRAATTAAACTTATTTAGATTATGAGTAATATGTAACTTAAAATCAGATGACTGTTGGACTTCACTTTGGGACCCGTATTCATAAAGCGTATCAGAGTAAGAGTGCTGAGCTAGGATCAGGTCCTCCCTGTCCATATAGTCTTATTCATTATGATCCTGATATGGGACATGGGTTTGATTAGATTTATTAGGATCCCCATTAGCCAACACCAATGGTGACAGCTTGTCTTGTCTCAGTAGCTTATTGCATAATCAGACCTGTACTAACAAAACAATTTTTACACATTTTGAAGGATTTTATTGAAATGATTCAGTGAAAACAAAGTGTAAACAACATATACTTAATTTAATATACACCATGTGGCTATGTGAAAAAAAGAGTAAGAGATCACACCATTTGCATTATTTTACATAGCAACTTGACAAACATAATACATTATTCCAAATTCCCACTTCTTTAGATACTTACACGTCCACAATTAGACCAAAAATAAAAACCTAAGGATTTCCCTCAGGTGCCATCTAACTAGTCCGGGTACCAGTCTTTTTAGCTAACATTCCACTCCTTGCCACTCCTTTCATTTGTCAAAAAGACTGGCCTTTCAGGAAATCAACAGCTTTTGTAAAAAAKCTGGAGGAAACAACGCTCCGCATCACAGATGTTTACGAGGAAGTCCAAAATGTTTACGAGGAAGTCCAAAAGTTMAAAATGAAGATGCTTCAGCTGAAACAGGACAGCTTTTTTGGATACCAGACCTAGTGTAACGRATGTGAAATGGGTAGCTAGTTAGCGGGTACGCGCTACTAGCGTTTCAATCAGTTACGTCACTTGCTCTGAAACCTAGAAGTAGTGTTGCACCTTGCTCTGCAAGGGCAAGCGGCTTTTGTGGAGCGATGGTAACCGACGCTTCGTGGGTGTCAGTTGTTGATGTGTGCAGAGGGTCCCTGGTTCGCGCCATTTTGGTTGGGGCGAGGGGACGTACTAAAGTTATACTGTTACATTGGTGCCGTGACCCGGATCACTGGTTGCTGCGGAAAGGAGGAGGTTGAAAGGGGGGTGAGTGTAACGGATGTGAAATGGCTAAGCTAGTTAGCGGGTACGCGCTACCTAGCGTTTCAATCAGTTACGTCACTTGCTCTGAAACCTAGAAGTAGTGTTGCACTTTGCTCTGCAAGGGCCGGGCTTTTGGAGCGATGGGTAACGACGCTTCGTGGGTGTCAGTTGTTGATGTGTGCAGAGGGTCCCTGGTTCGCGCCGAGGTCGGGGCGAGGGGACGTATAAAGTTATACTAGCAGCTGATGGACAAACAATTGTCAGCACAAAGGTCCAGCAGCAACAGAAACTTTGTGAAGTTCTATGACATGTCTTACATACATTGACAAGTGGTTTGATTTCTCACCAGAAATGTAATGGTGAAACTGAAACCGATCGGTGGTGGTGGTTGCCCTCAAAATGACAGAGACAGTCTGTATGGACCAACTCAGTATGGACCAACTCTTTTGTTCTAGCTGGGTGAAATACAGAAAGGCCAGACAGGATACCACAAAATCCACCAGTGAGAAGTGGGTGGCAGTTTTCCAAAACCTAGGGAAAGCCAACTTGATCAACATGTTCAGGATTCTCATTTGTCCTCAGTGTGCCAGGCTCAAATGCCTTTGTAGAGAGGATTTTCTCTCTGATGACCATTAAATGGTCAGACTCAAGAAACAGATGCAGATCAAAAATGAACTTCAAATATCCCAAAATGTAGAAGGGCCACGTCCAGAGTCAGTGATAGAGCTTAAAAAATACCCTGATTTAGCTTTCTTTATCAAGATAGTCTGTTTCTAAGTTGCCTGAAAGATTGCCAATCAGTTACTAAGTCTGTTGCTTTGCTTTGGACCAGACCTGGTTTCTCAACTGAAGAGACTCGGAGAGCTCTGGTGTGTACCAAGGATTTGATCTATCTTTAAAATGAGCATGTTTATTTGCCAGGGGAATCAAAATAAAGGAGAAATGTTCTAGAGCTAACTCATGTTCAGGAATAAAGTTAAACGCAGGACAAGTCACACAGGCAAGGACTCCACTAGACATATCCTATTCACGTGGATTATTAGTAAGAATTACATAAATTAGAGAAGAATTTGTCTKATTTTTCACATTAACACCAGTAGGTTAGGAAATCAACTGTGTTATGTTAAAATCAATACAGATACACTATAAATAGTCTGAATTTGGAGATAGCCAGTCAAGATTGAAATAATCCAAAATAACCTGTTTGGAGGCTAAATTTCAGATTAAGCACTAACTGTACCTACAAAAGGGGGACAATACATCCCCGTGACAAGGAATGTGCATTCTGGTTAAAATAATCATCAATAACCAAGAGTTGAAATTGCTTAGGAACAGACACATTACAAGTCCAATAACCGCCACGGTTAGCATACGGTTAGCAACACTATTTGCAACAAACTCTATAACCAAGCTAGTAATCAGACCCTGACCGAAGCACAATTCTCGTCAGCAATTAAAAACAATGAGATCTGAAATTGAATTAGTGAGATTGACAGCTGGGGATCCAGTCGATTGGTAAATGAGTAGAGCGTGAGTCGCCAATAAAGAACCAAGGAAAGAAATGCTTTCGAGGGGAGACCGAGAGAATAGCCGGCAAAGAACAGTAGCGGCTAAATGCTATACTAGATTAAACTAGCTGGTGCTTGGCATTTGTAGAGGGATAACTCGGTTGCTAAATCTGAGGGGAAGTGGTCCTAAGCCTGTGGCTTGTAAGTAGTCCAGAGCCCGGCCTACTCTGAAAACTCGTGGTAAGTTATCCATTTGAATTTTAAAAAGTATTAAGAATATAAAACTGAGCTGTCAGAAAAATCGCTAAACCAAACGTTAGAATAAAAGGTTAAAATAGTAAAAATGCAGGAACAGCAGCACCAGTACACAGACAATGTGGAAGCTCTGGTTGATCTGGACTGAGCAATCAATGTTGGGGAAGAGYGGAGAGAAGATGGGGGGACAGTTGTGGTGGGAGGAGAAGTGAMGGTAAGAGGGTTGGTTGGGTCTGAAACAGAGGTCAAGAGTTCACAGTTGTCATTTTACACTGACTTCATATTTCAACTTCAAATACAGGAATTCCCATCCCTATATAACAACGTTTACTCTACTTTGTTAGATTTATTTGCCAGATTATTTTATATCTCTGTAACATGTAACTTCAGGCTTGCAAGCCCGCACATCGGGATTAATATGACAACAGCCACTGCAAGGTGCAGGGCGCGAAATTCAAAATCTATTTTTGTAAAATATTAACTTTCACACATTAACAAGTCCAATACAGCATTTGAAAGATAAACATCTTTTCAATCACGCCAACATGTCCGATTTTTAAATGTTTTACAGAGAAAACACCACATATATTTATGTTAGCTACCACCAAATAAAAAAGAGGACAGACATTTTCACAGCACAAGTAGGATGAAGTAGCATGCACAAGCCAACCTAACTAACCTAAAACCAACCTAAATAACCTAGAAAAAAACTACCTCAGATGACAGTCCTATAACATGTTACACAATAAATCTATGTTTTGTTCAAAAAAAATGCATATTTTAGCTATAAATCAGTTTTACATTACTGCTACCATCTTAGCCACCATCATAGCTACAGTCAGAATCGCACGGCAGTACCAGAGAAAACAGACACCAACGTCAACTACTAATTTCACATCAGAAAAGATTTCAGAGAAATATATGGGATAGCTAATGAAAGAGAAAGATCTTGTGAATACAGACAATATTTCAGATTCTTTAAATGTTTTACAGCGAAAAACACCACATATATTCATGTTAGCTCACCACCAAATACAAAAAGAGAGACAGATATTTTTCACAGCACGCGTAGCATGCAGCTAGCATGCAGCTAGCATGCAAACCAACCTAACTAACCTAGAACTAACCTAATAACCTAGAAAAAACTCCCTCAGTGACAGTCCTATAACATGTTACACAATAAATCTATGTTTTGTTCGAAAAAGTTGAATATTTTAGCTATAAATCAGTTTTACATTACTGCTACCATCTTAGCCACCATCATAGCTACAGTCAGAAATCGCACGCAGTAGCCAGAGAAAACAGACACCAACGTCAACTACAATTTCACATCAGAAAAAATTTCAGAAAAATATATGGTGGATAGCTAATGAAAGAGAAAGATCTTGTGAATACAGACAAATATTTCCGATTTCTGAAGTGTTTTACAGCGAAAAACACAATATATCGTTATATTAGCTTACTACAATAGCTAACACACAGCAGCATGATTCTAGTCAAACGCTAGCGATAGCACAGTTCACAGATATATGAAAAAGCATCCCAAATTGGGTCCTTATCTTGGTTTTTCCATCAGAATGTTCTCAAAGGGTCCTTTGTTCAGAACCGTGTTCATTTGGACTAGAACGAACGATGTCCCTGTTGAATTAGCATACACACTGGCCATTGCCGTGCTAACCTCTCCGTCTTGACAAAATTCTTGCGTCGCATCACGTCTAAAGTCCAGAATAAATTTCAATAATATAATTAAAGTATATTGAAAAAACATACCTTAGGATGATTTTTGACATGTATCAAAGAAAATCGAAGCTGGAGTCATATTCACCTATAACGAGTGTTTTCCAGGAGCGCAGCCAGTTCCTACCTCGCGCCCAGAAAAAAATATAAAGTGCACACTTATCACTCAAAAGAGTTCTTTTCAGTCCCTGACAGAGATAATCAATCAATTTTTCTCTCACTCCGCATGACAACCAGGGGAAGATGTGTGACGTGTTTACAGTCCCAGTGCCAAGCTTTTATAGAGAGTATCTTGAAGAGAGACATAGCTTCTTGGAAATGTCACTTTTTACAGAAAATGGGCCTGTAAAAAGAGTTATGTTTCACTTAGAGAAATAATTAAACTGTTTTAGAAACTAGAAGGTGTTTTCTATCCAAAGGTAATAAATAATATGCATATTGTACGAGCCAAGAATTTGAGTACGAGGCCGTTTGAAATGGCCACCTCTTTCCACTGCTTATACTTACTGCTGATTTTTGAGCCATAAGAGGTTTTAAGGGGTGCAAGACAATTCCAGATGATTACCTGCAAGAGTACTATATACTTCAACCTCACACAGAGTGAGACATGCCGACCTGCTGGGATGAATAAAACAACGTAGTGGCTAGAGTCAGCCGATTAATCGGAATGGCCGATTTCATTTTCACAACAATTTATTTTTTATTTTTTTTAACACCTTTATTAACTAGGCAGTCAGTTAAGAACACATTCTTAATTTTCAATGACGGCCTAGGAACGGTGGTTAACTGCCTTGTTCAGGGCAGAACGACAGATTTTACCTGGTCAGCTCAGGATTCAATCTTGCAACCTTACGGTTAACTAGTCCAACGCTCTAACCAACTGCCTCACGAGGAGCCCCGCCTGTTACGCGATGCAGTAAGAAGCCAAGGTAAGTTGCTAGCTAGCATTAAACTTATCTTATAAAAAACAATCAATCAATCAATCATAATCACTAGTTATAACTACACATGGTTGATGATATTACTAGTTTATCTAGCGTGTCCTGCGTTGCATGTAATCGATGCAGTGCGCATTCACGAAAGAAAGACTGTTTTGTCTCCAACATGTACCTAACCATAAACATCTATGCCTTTCTTAAAATCAATATACAGAAGTATATATTTTTAAACTTGCATATTTAGCTAAAAGAAATCTAGGTTAGCAGGCAATATTAACCAGGTGAAATTGTGTCACTTCTCTTGCGTTCATTGCAGGCAGAGTCAGGTATATGCAACAGTTTGGGTCGCCTGGCTCATTGCAAACTAATTTGCCCGAATTTTACGTAATTTTGTCATAACATGAAGGTTGTTGCAATGTAAAGAAAATTTAGACTGATGGATCCACCCGTTAATAAAATACGGAACCGTTCCGTATTTCACTGAAAGAATAAATGGTTGTTTCGAGATGATAGTTTCCGGATTCGACCAAATGAATGACCTAAGGCTCATAATTTCTGTGTGTTGATTATGTTATTATTAAGTCTATGATTTGATAGAGCAGTCTGACTGAGCGATGGTAGGCACCAGCAGGCTCGTAAGCATTCCTTCAAACACACTTTCGTGCGTTTTGCCAGTAAGCCTCTGCTGTTATGAATTCAAAGCCTATCAACTCCCGAGATTAGGCTGGTGTAAACCGATGTGAAATGGCTAGCTAGTTAGCGGGGTGCACGCTAATAGCGTTCAAACTCAACGTCACTCGCTCTGAGACTTGGAGTAGTTGTTCCCCTTGCTCCTGCATGGTAACGCTGCTTCGAGGGCTGTTGTCGATGTGTTTCCTGGTTCGAGCCAGGTAGCGGCGAGGAGAGGGATGGAAGCTATACTTGTTACACTGGCATACTAAAGTGCCTATAAGAATCATCCAATACTCAAAGTATATGAAATACAAATCGCTATAGAGAGAAATAGCTTACTGAATGAAATATCCTATAATTCCATAAAACCTACAACCTAAAACTTTCTTACCTGGAATATTGAACTCATGTTAAAAGGAACCACCAGCTTTCATATGTCTCATGTTCTGAGCAAGGAACTTAAAAAGTTAGCTTTCTTACATGGCACATATTGCACTTTTACCTTCTTCTCCAACACTTTGTTTTTTGCATTATTTCAACCAAATTAAACATGTTTCATAATTATTTGAGGCTAAATGATTTTTATTGATGTATTATATTAAGTTAAAATAAGTGTTCATTCAGTATTGTGTAATTGTCATTATTACAAATACATTTAAAAAAATTAGCCGATTAATCGTATCGTTTTTTTGTCTCCCATAAAATCGGTATCGGTATCGGCGTTGAAAAATCGTAAATCGACCTCTAGTAGCGACCGTCCATTTCATTACCGCTGCAAGGTTTGGGGCTTTTCTGCTGGGATGTGGGAGATATCAGCACACCCGAGAGAGGGAGATAGAGAGGGAGAGATAATGAGAGTGAATGAGGAAGCTCTACAATGTACCATAAAGAATACCAACACTTCACAATATATTTATTTAGACAGTCAAGCTAAAACTTTTAATTTGGGTCCAGCAGTTTAGATTTGAGATAAARTGTTTGATATGAGGCGACAGTRCCGAATGTCACCTTTTATTTGAGGTTATTTTCATGCAAACAGTGCCTTCAGAAAKTATTCACACCCCTTGACTTTTACCACATTGTTGTGTTACAGCCTGAATTTAAAATTGATTAAATTGAGATTCTGTGTAAATTGCTAAAATCACTGCCAAAGGTGTTTCAACAAGGTATTGACTCAGGGCTGTGTTTACTTGTGTAAATTATATATTTCTGTATTTCATTTTCAATCATTTTGAAAAAATATACATGTATATAAACATGTTTTCACTTTGTCATTATGGGATGAATTTGTCAAAAGTTTGGTATATTGGTGACTACAAAAAGCTTGCGACTTTWTAAACTYGTTGGATSCATTTGCAGTTTGTTTTGGTTSTGTTTCGGATTATGTTGTTCCCAATATAAATCAATTTTGTCATTTTGATGACACTTTTATTGTAAATAAGAATAGAATATATTTCTGAACAACTTCTACATTCATATGGATAGTACCATGGTTATGGATAATAATGAATTCATTGTTAATAATGAGTGAGAATTTTACAGAGGAATAAATACAATTTATGGACATATTCAATCTCTCCATATTCCAGTCTGATGTCACCACTTGCTTCAAGATGTCCACCATTGTTCCTGCACCCAATAAAGCGAAGGTAGCTGAACTAAATGACTATCGCCCCGTAGCACTCACTTCTGTCATCATCAAGTGCTTTGAGGCTAGTTAATGACCATGTCACCTCCACCTTTCCTGGCACCCTAGACCCACTACAATTAGCATATCGCCCCAACAGATCCAAATACGACGCAATAGCCATTGCCCTGCACACTGCCCTTTCCCACCTGGACAAGAGAAATACCCATGTAGAAAATGCTGTTAATCGACTACAGCCCAGCCTTCAACACCATRGTGCCCTCCAACCTCATCACTAAGCTCAGGGCCATGTGTCTGAACCCCTCCCTGAGCCCAAGTGGTGAAGGTAGGCAACAACACCTCGGCCACGTTGATCCTCAACTCGGGGGTGCCACACGGGTGTGTGCTCAGCCCCCTCCTGTGCTCCCTGTTCACCCATGACTGCGCAGCCACCTACATCTCCAACTCAATCATCAAGTTTGCTGGTTGACTAAAACAGTGGAAGGCCTGAGACAGCCCACAGGGAAGAGGTGAGATTACTGGTGGAGTGAACACTCCCTTAATGGCAGCAAAATGAAGGAGCTGATCGTGGACTACAGGAGACAGCCGAGAAGCAAGCCCCTATCCACATCGACAGGGCTGCAGTGTAGAGGGTCAAAAGCTTCATGTTCCTTGGTGCGCACATCAATGACAACCTGAAATGGGCCATTAACACAGACAGCGTGGTGAAGGAGGAGTCTTAAGAAATGTAGATTGGCCCCTAACACCCACAAACTTCTACAGATGCACCTTTGAGAACATCACCAAATGGTACGGCAATTGCACCGTCCGCAACCGCAGGGCTCTCCAGAGAGTGGTGTGGTGAACTCAACGCATCACTCGGGGMAWACTGCCTGCCCTCAAGGACATCTATAGCACCCAGTATCACAGGAAATCCAAGAAGATCATCAACGTCCTCAGTCACATCTGTTCACCCTGTACCATCTGTTCACCCAGCTACCATAAAGAAGGCAGAGACAGTAAAGGTTAATCAAAGCCGGGACCGAGCAGCTTTTAGCACCATGGTGTCATCAGCGAACTTTATGATGGTGTTGGAGTCGTGTGTGGCCACGCAGTCATGGGTGTACAAAGTACATGCGGGGCCTAGGTACAAACMCCTGTTGGGCCCCTGTGTTAAGTCTCTGGCGGAGGTGATATTGCCTACCCTCACCATCTGGAGTCGGCCTGTCAGGAAGACCAAGATCCAGTTGCAGAGGAAGGTGTTCAGACCCAGAGTCCTACGCTTGGTRATAGAGGGGACAATGGTGATGAAGTCTGAGCTGTATGCAATGAACAGCATTCTAACAGGTCTTATCTAGGTGGGTGAGGGCAGTGTGGATAGCATTTGAGATTGCGTCATCAATGGAYCTGTTGGGGCAGTATGCACATTGTAGTGGGTCCAGGGAGGCTGGGATAGTGGATTTAATGTGTGCCATAACCAGCCTATCAAAGCACTTCATGATTACAGAAGTGAGTGCTACAGGGCGGTARTCATTGTGGCATGAAGCCTTAGAGTTCTTAGGAACAGGAATGATTGTGGTCATCTTAAAACGTGGGGAATACACCTGTCTCTTATACACATCTAGATGTGTATAAGAGACAGGAATGATTGTGGTCATCTTAAAACATGTGGGGATTACAGACTGGGACAAGGAGAGGTTGAAAATGACATTGAATATGCCGGCCAGCTGTTGTGCACATGCTCTGAGAATGCGCTCTGGAATACAGTTGGGGACCGTGGCCTTGCGAGTGTTGACCTGATTAAAGACATTTCTCACGTCGGCTTCGGAGAGCGAGATCACCCAATCCTCTGGGTCGGTGACGGCCCTCACACCCGGCACGATATGTGACCAAATACAACAATTCTGGCCAAATGTAATACACTATAAGTGAATCTGTACAAATACTTATGACACCTTCAAATGGGGGGACTAGAAGTGCATTCAAATGAAAACGGTAAAACAGATATTTATGAACATACGCTCTGATGAAAGGTGCACATTCTGTACTGTCGCCTCATAAAAAACATTTGATCTCAAATCCAAAATGCTGGAGTATAGAGTCAATTAAAAATGTCAGCTTCACTGTCAAAATGAATATGTAGGGGAGTATGTAGCCACAGAATAGCTACATAAGCATGATGAAGACCAATGTGTCCAAATACCTTGCCAAACACCTTGTTCAGACACATGTCCAGATGTCTATGTGTCACCTGGGGTTATTGATGCCATCGTTCTCCAGTGAGTTACCGATGAGGATCTSAATGCCATTAACCCTCTCAGGAAGGGAGTCTTTGTTGGTGATTTTGGCAGCTGKCACTCTKTACACATCCAGCAGGTCCACTCTCCACCAGGGGTTGCGCTCCTTTAGAGTGTGGATGCAGGATCCTTTCCAAAAGTCTGGGTCTCTGTTCCCATCAGTGGCATTATGCGCTGCACTGGGACCAAATATAGATAACTGAGTGGCCACTCCTTTCAACGCCACATTTACTAGAGGGACATAGAAAGGAATGTTTTAATACAGTAATGACAAATTATCATCTTAAAGTGTATGAATTTAACATGTTTAAATCAAGTTGTAGATATGACAACTTGGTCTTTTCCAAGAAGATTACATTTTTTAAGTAATATAAAAAAGGTAAATCTATTAAGTATCCGTCCCTTTTTTTCAATTTGCGCCTAAAATTACATACCCAAATCTAACTGCCTGTAGCTCAGGACCTGAAGCAAGGATATGCATATTCTTGATACCATTTGAAAGGAAACAATTTGAAGTTTGTGGAAATGTTAAATTAGTGTAGGAGAATGTAACACAATAGATCTGGTAAAAGGTCATACAAAGGAAATACTCTGGACCCTGATCTCTCTTTTGACAAACATATCAAGACTGTTTCAAGGACAGCTTTTTTCCATCTACGTAACATTGCAAAAATCAGAAACTTTCTGTCGAAAAATTATGCAGAAAAATTAATCCATGCTTTTGTTACTTCATGGTTAGACTACTGCAATGCTCTACTTTCCGACTACCCGGATAAAGCACAAAATAAACTTCAGTTAGTGCTAAATACGGCTGCTAGAATCCTGACTAGAACCCCAAAAATGTATCATATTACTCCAGTGCTAGCCACCCTACACTGGCTTCCTGTTAAGGCAAGGGCTGATTTCAAGGTTTTACTGCTAACCTACAAAGCATTACATGGGCTTGCTCCTACCTATCTTTCCGATTTGGTCCTGCTGTACATACCTACACGTAACTCTACAGTCACAAGACGCCGGCCTCCTAATTGTCCCTACAATTTCTAAGCAAACAGCTGGAGGCAGGGCTTTCTCCTATAGAGCTCCATTTTTATGGAATGGTCTGCCTACCCATGTGAGAGACGCAGACATCTCTTCAGTGGGTCATATGATTGAGTGTAGTCTGGCCCAGGAGTGTGAAGGTGAACGGAAAGGCTCGGGAGCAACGAACCGCCCTTGCTGTCTCTGCCTGGCCGGTTCCCACCTCTCCACTGGGATTCTCTGCCTCTAACCCTATTACAGGAGCTGAGTCACTGGCTTACTGGTGCTCTTTCATGCCGTCCCTAGGAGKGGTGCGTCACTTGAGTGGGTTGAGTCACTGACGTGATCTTCCTGTCTGGGTTGGCACCCCCCCCTTGGGTTGTGCCGTGGCGGAGATCTTTGTGGGCTATACTCGGCCTTGTCTCAGGATGGTAAGTTGGTGGTTGAAGATATCCCTCTAGTGGTGTGGGGGCTGTGCTTTGGCAAAGTGGGTGGGGTTATATCCTTCCTGTTTGGCCCTGTCCGGGGGTATCATCGGATGGGCCACAGTGTCTCCTGACCCCTCCTGTCTCAGCCTCCAGTATTTATGCGACAGTAGTTTATGTGTCGTGGGGCTAGGGTCAGTCTGTTATATCTGGAGTACTTCTCCTGTCTTATCCGGTGTCCTGTGTGAATTTAAGTATGCTCTCTCTAATTCTCTCTTTCTCTCTTTCTCTCTCTCTCTCGGAGGACCTGAGCCCTAGGCCCATGCCTCAGGACTACCTGGCATGATGACTCCTTGCTGTCCCCAGTCCACCTGGCCGTGCTGCTGCTCCAGTTTCAACTGTTCTGCCTGCGGCTATGGAACCCTGACCTGTTCACCGGACGTGCTACCTGTCCCAGACCTGCTGTTTTCAACTCTCTAGAGACAGCAGGAGCGGTAGAGATACTCTTCATGATCGGCTATGAAAAGCCAACTGACATTTACTCCTGAGGTGCTGACTTGCTGCACCCTCGACAACTACTGTGATTATTATTATTTGACCATGCTGGTCATTTATGAACATTTGAACATCTTGGCCATGTTCTGTTATAATCTCCACCCGGCACAGCCAGAAGAGGACTGGCCACCCCTCATAGCCTGGTTCCTCTCTAGGTTTCTTCCTAGATTTTGGCCTTTCTAGGGAGTTTTTCCTAGCCACCGTGATTCTACACCTGCATTGCTTGCTGTTTGGGGTTTTAGGCTGGGTTTCTGTACAGCACTTTGAGATATCAGCTGATGTAAGAAGGGCTATATAAATACATTTGATTTGATTTGATTTTGATTATCCCAGAATCTCCAATTTGCATAACGCACCAACAGATCCACAGATGACGCAGTCTCTATTGCACTCCACACTGCCCTCTCACACYTGGACAAAAGGAACACCTATGTGAGAATGCTATTCATTGACTACAGCTCAGAGTTCAACACCATAGTGCCCTCAAAGCTCATCACTAATTTAAGGACCCTGGGACTAAACACCTCCCTCTGCAACTGGATCCTGGACTTCCTGACGGGCCGCCCCCAGGTGGTAAGGGTAAGTAACAACACATCCTCCACGCTGATCCTCAGCACGAGGGCCCCTCAGGGGTGCGTGCACATCCCCCTCCTGTACTCCCTGTTCACTCATGACTGCAAGCACGACTCCAACACCATCATTAAGTTTGCTGATGACAAATCACCAACAATGATGAGACAGCCTATAGGGAGGAGGTCAGAGACCTGACCGTGTGGCTCAAGGACAACAACCTCTCGCTCAACTTGATCAAGACAAAGGAGAAGATTGTGGACTACAGGAAAAGGAAGACTGAGCACGCCCCCATTCTCATCGACGAGGCAGTAGTGAAGCAGGTTGAGAGCTTCAAGTTCCTTGGCGTCCACCTCACCAACAAACTAACATGGTCCAAGTACACCAAGACAGTCGTGAAGAGGGCATGACAAAACCTATTCCCCCTCAGGAGACTGAAAAGATTTGGTCCTCATCCTCAAAAGGTTTTACAGCTGCACCATCGAGAGTGTCCTGACGGGTCTATCACTGCCTTGTATGAGACCGCAAGGCACTACAGAGGGTAGTGTGTACGGCCCAGTACATCACAGTGGCCAAGCTTCCTGCCATCCAGGACCTCTATACCAGGCGGTGTAAGAGGACGGCTCTAAAAATTGTCAAAGACTCCAACCACCCTTGTCATAGACTTTTCTCTCTGCTACCGCAAGCCAAGCAGTACCGGAGCACCAAGTCTCGGTCCAAGAGGCTCCTAAATAGCTTCTACCACCAAGCCATAAGACTCCTGAACAGCTAATCAAATGGCTACCAATACTTTTCTTAAAAAAGCATTGTTGGTTAAGGGCTTGTAAGTAAGCATTTGACTGTAAGGTCTACTACACCTGTTGTATTTGGAGCATGTGACAAATAACAGTTGATTTGATTTGATAGTAGTGGAGACTAAACTCAGGAATATGCCCTTTAATCCACTTTTGCAGTGGGCATTGCCTATACTCACTTCTTAATCTCTTCTGTTGCATATCAAAGCAGTGTAGTGGAGGTATACAGCGTATTAATTATGTAGTACAATAGAGAAATAATGCACAAAGTAGCCTACACAATCGCAAAGCACTTGACATATATTCACATGCATGCAGCACACACAGCCTAGTTTCAGCGGAATATCTACAAGAGCGCACCGCTCTCAACTGGTTGTCAATGGAGCAGCTCACAGAAGAATGACATCGGTAGCCGGTAGGTAGGAAAGATGTTCCATCTTATGATATCTACCAGTAAATGCTAACTAAGGCAACAATGAGTATGCAAACCAGGTATTGCAACAGTTTGGTCCTTAGTCTTGGTTAGTAGGCTATTTGCATTCATCATGCGCTGTTAACATTGACATTTCTAAAGGCTTTCCCCCCAAAATGTCCCAATTAAGTATTGACTGTAATTTATGTCTACCTGACAGGATTATTGAATTAATTGAATTAAAGGCTAACTACACACTCCAAAAATTTATTTTTAGATTTTTCCCAGACCAAATAATTTGCATAATACAAAATAAAAATCTCTCATTAAATGCGTCTCAATCCATTGACATCACGAAAATTGGTCTTCTCACTAAATCGTCTGTAGTGTCCGAACGGTTTGAGACTCTCATGATGGTGTTCTCCATTTTTCTTTATGACCCCAACAAGCTCTTGGGATCTGCCCACTTCTGTCTGTAGCGTCCGGACAGTTTGGGCTACACACTTCCCTCTGTGGAARGGTGAGTCTCCCATGAACACGTACATGTTGGTTGTTTTGCTATAGGATGCCCACAAGCCTCACAAGACTCATAACAGTTTTTTAATAAGAATGGAAGTATATATGGAGATTGTTTGTGACAAAAATACTAGCTTAAACATTTCTAAAAGCATAATTCCACTATCACATTGTGGGGTATTCTGTGTAGGCCATTTACACACAATCTCAATTTAATCCATTTAAAATTCAGGCTGTAACACAAGAACATGTGGAAAAAGTCAAGGGGTGTGAATACTTTCTGAAGGCACTGTGTGTGTAGCCCATGTCTCTGATGCTGTCTGGACAAAAATAGTATGTCATGTTTTTTTGGCCAGTAAGAATCAGATACATGGGCAACATATAGTAAGACAGGGGGGGCGCTGTTTCGTTTGGATGCTTTCACTGGTGAGAGTTTTAGCCACTTGTGAATTGAAGGAMAGTTGGCGGGTACACAATGCAATGTTCAGATGCTGGTATGACCTTAAAAACACTCAAATGTTGGCTTAGTAGTGTATGTTTGTTATCTGATATTTATGTACTGTTTATATTGTTTACACTTTGTTTTCCCTTAATYATTTCAATAAAATCCTTCAAAATGTTCAACCATTGTTTCAATAGTACAGTTCTGATTATGCAATACGCTACAGGGACAATGAACCTTGTCCCATATCAAGTGGAATTAGGATCATAATGAATAAGACTACATGGACAGGGGGGGTCTGATCCTTGATCAGTACTGCTACTCTGAGACACTTTATGAATACGGGCCCTGAAGTGAAGTCTGTCCTGCAAAGTCCTACAGTCATCAGATTTTAAATAGCATTAATCAATTATACACTAAACAAGTTCCATTAAAGGGAATTACAGAGAAACTCTCCCTATGACAAACAAAAGTTTTGACCTATGACCTATAACTCGAGCCACAATTTTTTGTTTCTTTCCTTATACAGACTTTCTATATCTGTAGATCTCCCTGACTGAATGAGTATTGACCACTGTGTATCAGTCTCTGTTTGATTCTGTGGAAAGGGGAAGAGTAGAAGCCTATTTGAATAGGAGAGGAGTGTATTGTACACTCTCAAACACCATGTTAACAAGGACAACAAAAAAATAMACCATATTTGCATAGAGGAGGAAAAAACAGTTTTGATCACATTGCTACATACTTATGTTAACTATAACTATAACCTTTGACTGCCAGGTCAGCCCACCCCTGCAGACAGCTATATGTGGCCACGCTGCCGCCGTATTGGACAGGGAGACCAAGAGGGCTGCGACTGCCGCCAGTGCTGCCTCCCCTCTTTGTGGCTCAATCACCCCTCTACGGGCTGCTCAGTCAGGGCGCCCATGACTGCAGGTGTAGGTCGAGYGGGCCATACTATGTCAGCAATTGGGGGAGGTTAGTGGTACAGTCAGCTGCAGCCTCTAATAAAGGGCAAGCTTCGGTGACCAGCTGTTCTGTGAGGCATACGACTTCCACATCTCAATGGACCAATGGAAACAAGATGCACCTGAGCTCGATTTCAAGTCTCATAKCAAAGGGTCTGAATACTTATGTAAATGTGATATTTCAGTTGTTTATGTTTTAAACATTTGCAAAAATGTCTACAAACCTGTTTTTACTTGTGGAGAAAGTCAAGGGGTCCGAATAATTTCCAAATGCACTGTATGTAATTMCACGAAGCATGAACTATACTGAACAAAAATATAAACCCAACATGTAAAGTGTTTGTCCCATATTTCATGAGCTGAAATAAAATATAAAATAAATGTACCATATGCATAAATTTGTTTACATCCCTGTTCGTGAGCATTTCCCMTTTGCCAAGATAATCAATCCACCTGACAGGTATGGCATACCAAGAAGCTGAWTAAACAGCATGATCATTACACAGGTGCAACTTGTGCTGAAGACAATAAAAGGCCACTCTAAAATGTGCAGTTTTGTCACACAACACAATGCCACAGATTTCTCAAGTTTTGAGGGAGAAAAACTCCCAGGCACACCCATGGCTGAGCCTCTGCCCAGTCATGTGAAATCCGTGGATTAGGGCCTAATAMATTTATTTCAATTGACAGATTTACTTATATTAACAGTAACACAGTAAAACCGTTGAAATTGTAGCATAKTGTGTTTATATTTTTGTTCAGTGTACAATTAAGCTACACAAAATGTCGATCCTGCATTGTTGAGTAGCAAAAATATGCTGATGTGTGCACCCCTGCAATTATAAACTTGATGCACGTACGAAGGGTCGCCRTTTTGTATAAATAATTGCGTTCTTACATTGCATACGTGCAGAAGGTAAAATTAGGTGTAAAGGAGAAAGACCACAGGATGGGCTACCCACCTACCTTACCTACAATAGACTGGGCTTGCATGTTTTTCATCATTTAGCTGAGTATCTGTCCCATGTTTGATTCTGTGGCAAGAAGAAGAGTAGAAGTCTATTTGAATAGAGTGTGGGTGTCCATTACACTCTCACTCATCCTGTTAGCAAGGAAATATTCAGAACCAGTCAAAAGTTTGGACACACCTACTCAGTCAAGGGGTTTTCTTTATTTGTACTATTTTCTACATTGTACAACTATGAAATACCATTGGAATCATGTAGTAACCAAAAAAGTGTTAAATTATGAGCCTTGTTGGTAAACCACAGAAAAAGTCAGCAAACCTTCCCACTAGCCATGATTGGCTAAGATAATGAGTGGGCTGGACATGCCTAGAGAGGATTTCGGATTAGTCTGCCAAATGTCTATTTGAGCTCAGTCTGTGTTGGTAATTCTGTCAAACACGGCTTTTTTTWAAATGTAGCTGCACAAGTGTTGCTCTCCACTTTCTAGAGGACCGAATTTTGAAATCAGTGGAATTAGAGTATGAAAGCTAAAGAGAATCCAGAAACACCTCTTTCCGGATTATGTCTTCAAACTAAGGGCATTTGTGGCATAGATCCGTGACAGGGAGAAACATCCATCATGCATTATGATTTATACGGGTAAGATGGTCTACATCTTCAGTAGGAGTTGGCCCCCAGTACCCTGTTGGTTCTGGTTCTGCTCCTACCCCTGTGATTGTTCGACAGTGTCAGTGTGTTTTACCCTCCTACAAGTGTGATATGCCCCCAGGTAGCTCTTTCAGCTATTCTCACTGTGATTGCAGTCACAAGGAGTGCTTGGTATGGCCCCTCCCAATGGGGCTGCATTCCACCTATTCTCCTCAGGGACTGGATTGAGTGAATCCCCTTCTCCTTTAATTCACCTGTAATGAATAAAATCTTGGACATACAGGTTTGGTTAACATACAATTTCTCATTTATTCTATCTGATTATCTAGAATGTCCTCCATTATTATCCTATTCCATCCCCCTTTTGATACAGGGCCCCGCCCTTGTATCAATACTGGCGCAAATCTAACAATTCTCTGTCAAGTGTCTTATCTACTTTAAAATCATATGCTTTCTGTACTAATGAAATATCTCCTTCAGGAGCCCACTGTATTTTATCTAACAATAACATGAACCTCCATAAATTGACCAATGGCGTCCTCAAGTGACTTTTCATCCTCCACCAATATCCACAATATTAATTTTGTATCACCTCAGAAGCCATCAGCCATACCACCACTTCAAAGAAGTGTTATTTATTATATTATACAAAATAAAGAACCCTTTATCTAAAAAAAAGATTACGTATTTAGAAAAACTCTAATAGTTTTCATAAATAAAATCATTTATCAAAACTTCTAATATTCCATATGCGAGTGTGTCCCTTTAAGATATTTAAACATGGAAATCCCCTCTAACCCAAATGTTTACTACAACAAAACCTAGTAATTATAACTGTCCTTTAACATGAAATCAGCTCCACCGGCATGTTAATATACCTTAATTTTCGTTAAATTTCACTGGTGTTACCTAGACATTCGAACTAAAAATCAATAAAGAGCATCACATAAACTTTTACGATTCAACTATTCTGACTTTCCTATCTTATAGCCAAATACAGCCCAGTGAGCGCCAACAATCCGTGATGGCCACCTAGCAATTTTTGTTGCTAGTTTTTAGCATCTTTTTAGACTACCCTGACGATATTAGTTTTACATTTCCTTAATGGTTATATCTAAAACCCATTCATGGTGATTCCAAGAACACAGGATGAAATGTTACTATCCTTTGTGCAAGCACTTCCAAGAGTTCATGAACAGTGAGACTGGTGAAATTTGGGGAGCGCATCGTCAGTAGTGAACCTTTGGTTCCAGGGTGTTTCGGCCTTTCACACTATACACCCTCCCCAAAGGCGGCCAGCGACAGGGTGATCAATCTACGCTTGCGTCCCATTCCCAATAGTCATAGGAGTTGCCTTGTTGTTGATAGCCAACATCCCATGGGACTATGCATGGCAGGGGCGTCTTCCTCCCTGAGTCAACATGTGTGACCGCATACCTCCTGGCCCTCTCATTTCGGGGCCCAGCTGGGTCTTTCCTCTTCATCCAGAGCCATTGACTGCTGCCTTCTGCCGCCTCTGATACAGCTTTGATTGCCGAACGCTGGCTCTGGCCCTTAATTCCCAGGTCTCTAAGCAGTCTGGTTGTAGATGTTGCCACAAAACTCTGCAGCCCACCTCCTGGTCGGACTTCTGTGTTCCAGCCATGATGCCGTGCTTCGGCAGCTAGATCGGCATAGCGCAGATGTTTTCGCTCATAAGCCTCATCTACTGAGTCCTCCCAGGGTACTGTGAGCTCAATGATGAACCTTCTTGAGCGAATGGGACCAGAGCACCATGTCAGGTCTTAGGGTGGTGGTTGCGATCTCCGGAGGAAACACAAGTTGCCGGCCAATGTCAGCTAGCATTTTCCAGTTGCGGCCAAGCGCAGCTGGTCTCGCTCTAATGGTGTAGAGCCGCTCTTCGGTGGTTTAGCCCCTTCGCGGACAAAGGTCGTCCGTAAGGGGTGTGATGCTGCTGGGGGTGGTAGGGAGTTGGTGGCAGCTCGCTTGTCCTCCAGGGCGGACGCAAGGTTTTTAAGGACTTGGTTGTGACGCCAAGTGTAGCGTCCTTGGGTGAGGCTTGTTTTACACCCTGTGAGAATGTGCCTGAGGTTGGCTGGCATGGACAGCAGGGCACAGTCCGGATCTTCACCATACATTGGTGAAGATTAACTGGTGTTGGAAGGACGTCATATGTTGCTCTGATGGAAAAGCTCAACCGCCTCGCTTCCATGGCCCACAGATCCTTCCAGCTGATCTTCTCTTCTCCACACTGTCCCATCGAGTCCACTGTCCCTGTTTGGCAAGAGAGACTGCCTTGGCCCACCTTGCAGCCTCCTCCTGATGGCGTACTTCCTGCACTACCATCTTCCGCCGCTCTGGTGCAGTGGCCTTACCAAGCAGCACGGCTAGTTAGCCCAAGCCTCCTCTCCCTTGCTGAACTGACCCACAATGTCAGCATGTTGAGGGCTGCTGTGCCTCCTGGACTGCTTTTCCTGGCCTCCATTTGCGCCCAGTTGCCAAGGTCGGCGCGTTGTTGCTCACCACTGGGTCTCGAGATCATTCAGTGTCATCTGGAGCCTGGTTTTTGCACACTTGAATTCCTCTGTTAGACTGGTGAGGGGCAGCTTGAGGACACATCTCCATAGAGGCCTATGTGGTAAGGCATCGTGGAACTCCGTGCCACTTCTTTAAGTAGCTGTGACTCCTCTTTCCATCTTCTCCACTGTTGAGTTGGAACCTCATACACTGCTAGGGCCAACACACCCGGGGTAGAGAACAAACTGCAGACACCAGGCCTTTAACTTTCCAGGTAGCTGGGTGTTGTCGATGGACTGTAGTGCTACTACTGATGTCTTTGCGCAGCTGTTGCACCTGGTCTTTGTCCTTCAGGCTTGCATCATACCCCTTCCAAGGCTTTTTACCGGCTGCTCAGACACTGTTGGGATTTGGTCATCTCCGATGAAGAATTTCAGGTCAGAGAGTACTCCCTTCACAATCGAGATGCTGCGTGCTTGGATGTTAATCTTCATACGGGCCCAGCTGATGTTCTCCTCAAGTTTTCTGAGCAGTCTCCTGGTGCATGGACAGTGGTGGTCAATGTTGTAATGTCGTCCATGTAGGCTCTGAGTGGAGGGAGGCGGAAACCAGAGTCGATCCTCGGTCCACCAGCACCCATTTTGAGGATCTGATGATAACCTCCATTGCCATTATGAATGCCAATGGAGAAATGGTACACTCCCGCCATTAACCTACATTCAGGCACTGCCATGAGGTGGTGAACTCTGAGGTGGTGAAGCAGAACTGCAGATCCTGGAAGTACGACTTCACCAGCATTGTGATGGTGTCCGGTATGTGGAAAAATCTGAAGGCAGACCACAGGAGTTCATGGGGCACAGAGCCAAATGCATTGGCGAGGTCGAGGAAGGCTACATGGAGGTCTCTTTTTCCACCTTGGCCATTTGGATCTGGTGCCAGATCATGCTGGAGTGTTCCAAGCAGCCAGAGAACCTGATATTCCTGCTTCTGTACAGATGTATCGACGTACGCATTCCTTCCACCTCTTTCCATGTCGGAGGGCTGGTCTCAATATGATGTTCGCGGGTTAATGGGTGGATATCTGATGGGATGGCCAGATGTTCATGTCGCTTTGAGTCAAAGTTTGTTGTTACAGGTGCTCTCTAGGTCTTTCTTTGTTGTTTTTAGAGCTCCACTTTTTCTTTGTGAAGAGACTTTTAAGGAACTTGAAGGGATCTTTATAGAATCGAGTTCTAGTTTGTTCTTTCTTCCTTCTGCGTTTCCGTAGGTTCTCTGCTCTACGGAGGGATGCCAACCGGGTTTAATGTCAGCCTGAAGTGCCTCTATGCCCTCCTTTTCCACTTCCGAGGCCTTCTTCCACTGTTTCTAAGCTGTCTCCTTTCTTGAACGAGGCGCTTGATTCTTTGTTGCCTCCTGGAAACTGGTGGGTTGGAACCTTTCTCCGCCTTTTGCCTCTTGCACTCCAAAGCTTTCTGCCCCGTACTCATAGATGATGTCCCCATCTCTCCAACTTCTTTTCCACTGTGCCTCGAAGTTTCTCGAGGGTCAAGGTAAGGTCAGTATTCACTGCTTCCCACAACTTCTTGTCACTGGCGCCAGGCCACTTCACATACGGTCTGTGCCCTGGTAGTCTCCTCTCGACTGCAGTCTGGAGGCTGGTGAGTTCCACTCCTGTTGTTGGTTCCACCTCAGTTGTTACTTCGGCTTGAGTTACGTCCTCCATGACAGTGGTACTGATGCACTGCAAACTATGGTTTGCGTCCAGTTGCTGTGCTTCATTCGACTGATTTGATCGCTTTCGCAGAAAGTGATCAATGCGAGCCTCTGTCTCTTCTTACCCAAACAGCCCTTCTCCCCTGGTGGATCCTCAACCCATGTGTATGTAACTTCCTCCAACACAGACACATACCTGCATCTCTTTGTGCCCGCTGTTGCAGACGGAACTTGTGACAGTTGCTGTGTGTTTCTTGCTGTGCTCTCATTACTCGTATCGTTCCGGTCCAGTCGTTACCATGTTGTCAGCCAATGAGTCATCTTCCGCCCCCGCTCTCGCAGACTCTAGGGTATTCTCGTATATTGACTTTGTAGCTAAAAGCGGTGTCCAACATACTGCGAAGCATGGGAAACTACAGAATGGGAACCTACCATGACTGTCCCAGTGGGGTCTATTCCCTCCTGTCAGCCGTCTCTCCGTGCCGCCACAAGGACTTTCCACTGTTGTCAGCTGATCTTTCTCAGCAGTCACTGGACTAGTCCAGATATTCAGATATTCAGATTCTACTTTATGAAACACTTTTACGTTAGAACTCAATGATATCACAACGTTAGTTAGCAACAACCAAACCTTTAAGTCTATCGCAAGCTTTTAAAACACCATGTACCTCGCTAAATTTATATCGCATGTCAGTCAATCCATAACAATAATAACATTAGTCTTTAAATTGAACCTAAACAAGCTATTAAAACGTTCAGTTGATATCCTAAACAGACACTAACTAACCGTATCTTTCCCTCTTGTTTCCACTCGGAACTGGATTTATATTTTTTACTTTTTAGTGAGTCTAGTATTTTTCCGGGCTCCCCGTTGACTGGGAGCCCGCTATGTGAGGCAATGCTGCCCTCCTCAGTCCATTCTCTATATATATATAAAAAAAATTCTCCTCTCTTCCTCCATTAGTTTCTAATGTTGACTTCAATGTTTTCAACACTTTTTCAATATCTTGGTGATCCATAATAGAGACTTATTTAAATAACGGGATAATGGACAAAATAGTTCAAATCAGAATAAAATTGCGTCTCTAGTTTGCGTTCAAATAGGGATATATGTTCAGAAATTAGAGCATAAATTTGTTCGCCCTCTATTAATTACACTGTCACTTTTTCTATAATTTTATCTTAATACACCTTTCCCCCAGATATAATCACTCACTACTTGTATCAGAATAAATGTTTAACTGGAAGGGTATGAAAACTAACTGAAAAACAGGGTTATTTAGCAAATACACATTTAAGTTAGTCGCAGTCACACACAATGGGGTATGTATAAATTCAGGGCCAATCTCGATACAGTTATTCTCTACTTATACTGAACTACGGTTTGCAATCAACTCAGTCACAGTAACCTGCAATGGGGAAATGTATAACTAGTATACTTTTAGAACAAATCTTTAATACAATCAATATTTAATCTATACTTCCCCAATACTCAATGATTTAACTTCTGGCACAGAYATCTCATCTGTAGGTCCCTGACCTCATTCAAACTGATACCAGCTCCTACTGAAATATAAAAATCTTCATTCACACCAGTAAGCTTCAACTTACACCATACAAACTCAGCATCTCACCTTAATATACTTCATTCACTGTCATATAAGTATTCACCCACACTCACCTAGGCTTCTCACCTAAATCATACACACTTGGCTTCTCTCCTAACTATTCATTTTCAATTGTTTTTTATTTAATGGGATTAGGGTCTCAATTATAATGTGAATTCTAATGTAAAATCTATATCAGCGTTATTACCACCCTTAATAGTTAAATGTTATAACTTCAAAAATACCCGCAGGTCATTCAAACTTTGCAGTAGYGCTCTGACTTAATACCCAAWGAACTTTAATCAGTAAACCATTCTCAGTATAACACAGGTCCGCGCCTGTACCGTTATCYGCAGATCATTCAAACCAGTATTAGTACGCCGACTAATACCTAATGTACATCACTCATATGTTCTGACAACAGTAGTTCCAGGACTTCATTCACTCTTGTTAATAGTCCCTGACTTATTAACTACAATCAAACTTGATACCCAGTATCCAGTACATTACATTCGCTGTTACACCTACGCTTACACACACACACTTGTTAATAGTCCCCGACTTATTAACTACAATCAAACTTGATACCCAGTATCTAGTACAGTACATTCGCTGTTATACCTACGTTTACTTGGCCAATCAAAATTGCATTCACCACAACATACGCTTCTTACATTCAACAAGTTTACAATTTTACAAGTTTACAAGTTTACAATTGGCTCATTCATCCCCCTCCTCTCCCCTGTAACTATTCCCCAGGTCGTTGCTGCAAATGAGAACGTGTTCTCAGTCAAATTACCTGGTAAAATAACGGATAAATAAAAAAAACCAAAAAAAAAACAGCTATTGTTATTTATATTTCAAATTTTATCATATAAGTTGGTTACTTACGTCAAACAGGTGTCTCACAACACTACATTTGGATAATGCCAATGTGCAGAACTTTAGTTTTTCCACAATAGGTTTCTGCTTACCTTTTTAGTTGACCGGTCTGGAGTTGTGAGACACACCCATCTGACGACAGCAATGGTCAATTGGCTGGCACTCCAATGTCCAGCGAGGTCCTTCACCAGATCACGTCGGGGTCACCATATAAAGGATTTGCGTCAATTCAAATCTGGTATCAGGACAAAATGTGATTCAGAGTCACCGAATATACTTTAAGTATTTTTATTAAACTCAAGCGATAAATGGTAAATGCAATTTTCGTATATACGGGTTCTCTGTATCACCTCGCAGGGCAGAACAGAGAACTGACAGGATGCAAGTAAACAGCTGTTCTTATACTGTGACAGACTAGTTCCAACCCGTCTGTTGGCTTATCACAGTAGAGGCTGAGCGTGGTTWAAACTCTGCTCAGCCTATCGCCGGCGCTCAGGCTAGTCCCAGCCTCTTTGCGCTCTTTGGTGTCCCGGCGCTGTTGCTGTGTAGATTACGCTCCCTCACCCCAGAGACTGAGGTCAGACAGCTCTGCAACATTGTCTGAGCTATTTGCATCTGCATACAAAGCACACTGTTCTCGCTCAAGGCTAACCACAGCTTCCCAGCACACTTATCTGGGGCTAACTGTTACTTCCAGCACACACACACAGACACCCAGGCGCCCAGGCTAACAGTTGCTAATATTATATCACATGTGATATAGCATTGGGTTATAGTGCAATAAACACAAATCCTAACACTACATATCTTAAGCTAAAGTGTACTGTTAGCTAGCTAACGTTAGCTGGCTGGCTCCCTAGCTAACATTGCGTGTACGGCGTTATTATTCGTATCCCTAGCTTTGCTAGTTAGAGTCTAATGTTAGCTAGCTAACATTGAACCTGGTAGGTTAGCTCCCAGAAGATTCACGCAGGGGAGTAATGACATGATTTGTCACTGTTCATTGTTGTTTAACTAGCTAACGTTAGTTAGGTGGCTGTCTTGTTAGCTAACGTGACGTGAAGTGTGTGATCTTACATGTTGTTTACCTAGCTAGGTTCATTATTTACCTAGGTAGCTAGCTACATGTCTTAATAAGCTAAAGTGTACAACACCCATTGAATATGGCCAGTGTCAGTAAATGTCGGCAAATAAGCATAATTAAATTGTCGCCAGCATAGCTGGTTAGGCTGTTTTCATGTTTCATGAGTTAAACAAATCATCGTCCAGAGCGTCAAGTGTGCGCTGCGAGAGCGAAACTAGATGGGTGGGTGTGAACGATGCTGAATGGGTGTAGACAAAGAGCTCTCTCACTGAAACACTAAAGTGACATTTTCTCAAAAGTGAGTTTACAAGTTTACCAACTTTCAAAGCAGAATTACTTTCCCATTGTTCCTCAAATGCAGTGTATGATATACCATTTTGTAGCTCTGAGTCTCTACTTTTATCCAATGTAAAAAACAGAAATTCAAATCTTGCTACGTAAGACCGAATCCAGGTGGTGAGTCACATATGGACTTGGTCTTTTACCAAATAGGGCTATCTTCTGTATACCCAACCCTACCTTGTCACAACCCAACTGATTGGCTCAAATGCATTAAGGAAAGAAATTCCACAAATGAACTTTTTAAAAAGGCACACCTGTTAATTTAAATGCATTACAGGTGACTACCTCATGAAGCTGGTTGAGAGAATGCCAGAGCGTGGAAAACTGCCAAGGCAAAGGGTGGATATTTGAAGAATCTCAAATATAACATATACTTAAATTTGTTTAACATTTGTTTCGTTACTACATGATTCCATATGTGTTATTTCATAGTTTTGATGTCTTCCCTATTATTCTACAATGTAGAAAATAGAAAAAATAAAGAACAACCCGTGAAAACTTTTGACTGGTAGTGTAAGTATTCAGACCCTTTGCAATGAGACTTTGACCTCAGGTGCATCCTGTTTCCATTGATCATCCTTGAGTTGTTTCTACAAATTGATTGTAGTCCACCTGTGGTAAATTCAATTGATTGGACATGATTTGTCACACCCTGACCTTAGAGATCCTTATTATTCTCTATGTTTGGTTAGGTCAGGGTGTGACTCGGGTGGGGAAAATCTATGTTTTCTATTTCTTTGTGTTTTGGGCTGAGTACGGTTCCCAATCAGAGACAGCTGTCTATTGTTGTCTCTGATTGGGGACCATATATAAGTTGTCATTTTCCTTTTGGGTTTTGTGGGATCTTGTTTTCTGTTTCGTGTTTTCTGCCTGACAGAACTGTGCGCTTTCGTTTTCACGTTTGTTATTTTGTTWKWKTGTTTTGAAATAAAAGAATCATGAACACTTACCACGCTGCCCCTTGGTCCACTCTTCATACCACCAACGAGAGCCGTAACATGATTTGGAAAGGCACACACCTTTTTATATAAGGTCCCACAGATGACAGTGCATGTCCGAGTAAAAACCAAGCCATGAGGTCTTAGGAATTTTCTGTAGAGCTCCAAGACAGGATTGTGTTGAGGCACAAATCTGGGGAAAAGATTATCCAAACATTTATGCAGAATTGAAGGTCCTCAAGAACACAGTGGCCTTCGTCATTCTTAAAAGGAAGAAGTTTGGAACCACCAATACTATTCCTAGAGCTTGCCATCCGGCCAAACTGAGCAATCGGGGGAGAAGGTCCTTGGTTAGGGAGGTGACCAAGAACCCGATGGTCACTCTGACAGATCTCCAGAGATCCTCTGTGTAGATGGGAGAACCTTTCAGAAGGACAGCACTCCACCAATCAGGCCTTTATGGTAGAGTGGCCAGATGGAAGCCACTCCTCAGTAAAAGGTACATGACATCTTCTTGGAGTCTCTGACCATAAGAAACAAGATTCTCTGGTCTGATGAAATCCAGATTGAGCTCTTTGGCCTGAAGGCCATGTGTCACATCTGGTGGAAACCAGGCACCATCCCTACGGTGAACCATGGTGGTGGCAGCATCATGCTGTGGGGATGTTTTTTAGCGGCAGGGACTGGGAGACTAGTCAGGATCAAGGGAAAGATGAACGGAGCAAAGTACAGAGAGATCCTTGATGAAAACCTGCTCCAGAGCGCTCAGGACCTCATACTGTGGCGAAGGTTCACCTTCCAACAGGACAATAACCCTAACCACACAGCCATGACAACGCAGGAGTGGCTTCAGGAAAAGTCTCCGAATGTCTTTGAGTGGCCCAGCCAGAGCCCGGACTTGAACCCGATCGAACATCTCTGGAGAGACCTGAAAATAGCTGTGCAGCGACACTCCCCAACCAACTTGACAGAGCTTGAGAGGATCTGCAGAGAAGAATGGGAGAAACTCCCCAAATACAGGTGTGCCAAGCTTGTAGAGTCATACCCAAGAAGACTCGAGGCTGTAATCACTGCCAAAGGTACTTCAACAAAGTACTGAGTAAAGTGTCTGAATATTATGTAAATGTGATATTGAAGTTTTTTTTATATACATTTGCAAGTTTTTCGAAAAACCTGTTATTTATTTGTCATTATGGGGTATTGTGTGTAGATTGATGAGGAGAAAAAGAACAATTGAATACATTTTAGAATATGGCTTTAACGTAACAAAATGTGGAAAAAGTCAAGGGGTCTGAATACTTTTAGAATGCACTCTCTCTATATATATTTTTTTTCAAGTAATTTTTTTTCTTCTGAAGTCGGGTTACGGACCACGGTGTCCTCATATGTAGTTATGGCCATGTTTAAGATGCCGAATTCAGAACTCAGAAAGGTGTGCGCTGCACTGACATTCGCATGAATCATTCATTAAAGTCAATGGGAGAATTAAGTACAAATTTGAGCTAAACCACAGGGTTGGCTATCCTCCATACGAAGACATCCGATTGGACTTTTTTGGATAATTTTTCATCAGAGCTTATAGAATGATCAGTGTCATTTAGCAAAGTGTCTTTCTATATCTGTTGATCTCCTTTATTGAATAAGTATCGATGTCTGAGTATCAGTCCTTGTTTTCACCCTTTGAAAGGGGAAGAGTAGAAACCTATTTTAATGGGAGAGGTGTACAATTCACTTTCACACACTGTTCCGAAGAATAAGAAAAAATACATGCCTTCATGGTCGAATTGCTGCAAAGAAACCACAGGCGTCCTTCCTAACTCAGTTGCTGGAGAGAACGGAAACTGCTCAGGGATTTCACCATGAGGCCAATAGTAATTTTAAAACAGAGCTTAATGGTTGTGATAGGAGAAAACCGACGATGGACCAACAATGTTGTAGTTATTCCACAATGCTAACCTAAATGACAGAGTGAAAAGAAGGAAGCTTGTACAGAATAAAAATATTCTAAAAACTGCATCCTGTTTGCAACAAGGCAATAAAGTAATAGTGTAAAGAATGTGTTCATTTTAAAAACTTTTTGTCCTGAATACAAAGCATTATGTTTGGGGAAAATCCAACACATCACTGAGTACCACTCTTTATATTGCGAAGTTGCTGCATCATGTTATGGGTATGCTTGTCAGTGGCAAGGACTAGGGMGATTTTTTGGAAAACCAGGTTCAGTCTGCTTTCCAACAGACACTGGAAGACAAATACACTTTTCAGCAGGACAATAACCTAAAACATAAGGCCAAATCTACACTGGAGTTGCTTATCAAGATGACATTGAACGTTCCTGAGTGGCCTAGTTACAGTCTTGACTTAAATAGGCTTGAAAATCTATGGCAATGATAAACAACCAATTTGACAGTGCTTGAAGAATTATAAAAAGAATGATGTGCAAATGTTGTACAATCCAGGTGTCCAAAGCGCTTAGAGACCTACCGAAAAAGACTCACAAGCTGTAATTTCTGCCAAAGGTGTTTCTGACATGTATTGACTCACGGGGTTGAATACTTATCTAATCAAGATATATTACTGTTTTATTTTTCATGAATTTGTACAAAAAATTAGTTTTCTTCCACATTGACATTACTGAGTAGTTTGTGTAGATCGTTGATCAAACATGACAATTCAATTATTTTTAATCCCACTTTGTAATACAACAAAATGTGGAAAAAGTCAAGGAGGTTGAATACTTTCTGAAGGCACTGTACATTTAGAATAATTGATTAGTATCTCTATGATTGCATCGTTGGGACCACTTTTTCTTTGATGGTAACCAGATCTTACAGAGTGGCTTTAACATATTCTATAGTGTTCTCTAGCATCCTCTCGTGTTCTCTCGTATTCTCTAGTCCAGTGGATAAAGGCTGTATCTTAGACCGTGATGTGTAGATGTAATATTCTAATGTAATGTAACATAAAAGACAAATAAATGTTGGATGTCATTTTTTCTATTTCCTAATTCCACCTTAAAAATAAACAGTAAAGAAACCGTTTGTAAAAACATCCTACGTCACATACAAACTGCATTACAGACCTGCTCCACATCACCACTACTGATGGTAAAAAGAACATCAACGTCATATAAAATCCTCATTTACCATCATTTACTATGACCATTTATCATCATCATGTACTATAATTTACAATCATTTACTATCATAATTTACAATCATAATCTAACTTCATAATTTAACATCAATTCAAAAATCAAACATGAAAAGTGTATCATGTACAGTATATGTGATGATAACACCAATAAAGAGTTTGAAAACAATGTCAAATGGATGTAAATATGAAATTCAAAGATAAAAAAGTATTATATATATACACTGCTCAAAAAAATAAAGGGAACACTTAAACAACACAATGTAACTCCAAGTCAATCACACTTCTGTGAAATCAAACTGTCCACTTAGGAAGCAACACTGATTGACAATAAATTTCACATGCTGTTGTGCAAATGGAATAGACAAAAGGTGGAAATTATAGGCAATTAGCCAGACACCCCCAATAAAGGAGTGATTCTGCAGGTGGTGACCACAGACCACTTCTCAGTTCCTATGCTTCCTGGCTGATGTTTTGGTCACTTTTGAATGCTGGCGGTGCTTTCACTCTAGTGGTAGCATGAGACGGAGTCTACAACCCACACAAGTGGCTCAGGTAGTGCAGCTCATCCAGGATGGCACATCAATGCGAGCTGTGGCAAGAAGGTTTGCTGTGTCTGTCAGAGTAGTGTCCAGAACATGGAGGCGCTACCAGGAGACAGGCCAGTACATCAGGAGACGTGGAGGAGGCCGTAGGAGGGCAACAACCCAGCAGCAGGACCGCTACCTCCGCCTTTGTGCAAGGAGGAGCACTGCCAGAGCCCTGCAAAATGACCTCCAGCAGGCCACAAATGTGCATGTAAATATATCTCAGTGTTAAGAGGTGTGACGACCCTTCCACACTGTCTGCAAAATTATTTTTCTTTGCTCTTGTTTTCCTTAATAGGATGTCGGTGGGGGGAGCCGGGAGGGTCGTCACCGAAATGGGACACAACTGTGCTCGGGGGTGTCCCGGGGATAAATACACCTTTCCGCCATACGTTGAGGAGACTCTCTCCACGCAGACACACGTTATTTTTGGTTGTGCCATTTTGTGGCTTGTTTGTTTTGGCACCTCTCATCACCCCTCATTATCACAATTTATGCACGCAACCACTCATGTACATTACTGACTACACACACCGTTGTTAATTAAATTGCATGTAGTTTACTTTTTAAAATAAAAATATTTTTGTTATTCCTTATTTCCACGTTGTCTCCCTCTTTGTCACAGGCTACGAGCCGGTTCGTGACACAGGGGATTGATGTGTAGGTAAATCTTTAGCATAAACTTACAGGGAGCTATTCAATATTCAAAATTATTTCACGTGACGTGTGGGGCATTCAATCGACTCTTTAAAAACACACTTTGACAGCATTGTGATTGTATAAAGGAACAATGCTCTCATAATCTATAACATTATTATTAAATCACACACAATGTTATAAAATGTAAAACAAAATTAGGTAATTTTACAACAGTAAAATATAAAGGGGATTGGATGTCAGCCTCTGGAGCTCCACAGCGCCTCACTATGGCCGTCTGCTGCTGTAGAAATCCACTCTGTTGACCCCTGCTTCAGGACCTGAGGACAGAGAGAGACAAGAGAGAGGCAACATGGTCTCTAAACCACATAGGGAGCAGTCATTGACACAGATATTAGAAAACTAGGCAGAAACAATGCTGAAAGAAACTTTATAAAGACTGACATCTACTCCAATGAAAAATAGTCTTCCACCTATATTATGAGAACAGCAGGTACCTGAGTAACAGAGGAAGTTGTAATGGTCATCACAGAGCCGCTCCACCCAGAGGAAGTTCCCTTCGTTGGCCCCGTTGGTCAACGCTCCACAGGGGTTGGAGATGTCCTTCCTAGGGGGAACGCCGTTCACCCAGTGGGTGTAGTTTATACAGTCTCCGGTCATCCAGTACCATGTGTCTCCCAGGATGTACCTGCAGGCAGAGAAAAGCTGCCTCACTTTAAAATCAAGCTGCATGAACAGTGGAGCAAACTGAAGATGTGAAGATATTCAGCAACTGTTGGTACACAACATTGGATGGCTGCTATAAAATTAATATTTGACTGTTAAAACCATTAGGTAGTGTACCTGCGCAGGCTCAGCCACAGATGGGAGGTGAGGGGGGTGATGAGGTTACTCTCCTTCACCAGTTTCTCCAGGACCCTCTGCTCTGTCTCGTTGCGAACACTGACCAGGTCCCAGTAGTGCTCTCTGCAGTAGATCAGAGCATCGGACCAGCACAGCTTCTCCCTCACCACCATCACCTTCCTCCTCAAGAAGGTGACACTGGTGGAAGGAGGAGGTGGAGTGGAAGTGGAGGGGAGAAGGGTAGAAGCACTGGTGGAGGTGGGAGATTGAGAGGAGGAGGGGGATGTTGGGGAAGAGGGGAGAAAAGTAATGGTGAGAGATTGAGTAGGTGGGAGGGGTGAGGGGGGATTATTGGAGAAAAGGGGGAGAAAGAAGGGGGGAATAGTGGTGGTGCGAGGTAGAGGTGGAGGTGGGAGGGGTGAGGGGGGATGTTGGAGAAAAAGGGGGAGAAGAAGGGGGGATAGTGGTGGTGGGAGGTGGAGTGGAGGTGGGAGGGTGAGGGGGGATGTTGGAGAAAAAGGGGGAGAAGATGGGGGGATTGTGGTGGTGGAGGTGGAGTGAGGGGAGAGGGTTTGATGTTGGGGATGTTGAGGAAGAGGTGAGAGAGATGGGGGGATAGTGGTGGTGGGAGGTGGAGTGGAGGGGAGAGGGGTTGATGTTGAGGAAGAGGTGAGAGAGATGGGGGGATATGGTGTGGTAGGTGGAGTGAGGGGGAGGGTTGATGTTGGGGATGTTGAGGAAGAGGTGAGAGAAGATGGGGGGATAATGGTGGTGGGGAGGTGGAGTGAGGGGAGAGGGGTTGATGTTGGGGAAGAGGTGAGAGAAGATGGGGGATAGTGGTGGTGGGAGGAGGAGTGGAGGGGAGAGGGGTTGATGTTGGGGAAGAGGTGAGAGAAGATGGGGGGATAGTGGTGGTGGGAGGTGGAGTGGAGGGGAGAGGGGTTGATGTTGGGGATGTTGAGGAAGAGGTGAGAGAAGATGGGGGGATAGTGGTGGTGGGAGGAGGAGTGGAGGGGAGAGGGGTTGATGTTGGGGAGAGAGGTGAGAGAAGATGGGGGGATAATGGTGGTGGGAGGTGGATGTGGAGGGGAGAGGGGTTGATGTTGGGGAAGAGGTGAGAGAAGATGGGGGGATAGTGGTGGTGGGAGGTGGAGTGGAGGGGAGAGGGGTTGATGTTGAGGAAGAGGTGAGAGAAGATGGGGGGATAGTGGTGGTGGGAGGTGGAGTGGAGGGGAGAGGGGTGATTGGGTCTGAAACAGAAGTCAAGAGTTCACAGCTCTCATTTAAGGGGACACTGACATCATATTTCAACTTTAAATGCAGGAATTCTCACCACTATATAACAATATTGACTTTACTTTGTTAGATTTGGCAGAAACTTCAACCATTCATTACACCATTCTGTTTTCTCTTTTGATTTATGACATCAGCTTTTGATTCTCCTACAGATCTGTCATAGAATATTACTTTTATGATCAAAAATAAATGTGAACAGTGAAGACAGTTATAGATGATTACCTCTAGGAGTGCCATATACTTCCACCTCACACAGAGTGAGATATTCATTCCTGTCAGGGATCACCACAACAACGTAGCGACCCTCCATCTCATTACACTGGACAGTTTTGGTCTCTCCTGCTTGGATGAGGGATATGACAACACATCTGAAAGAGAGAGAGAGAGTGAATGAATGAGGACGCTCTAGAATGTGCAGTACCATGTAGAATACCATCATCAGTCTGTTAAATATAAAGCCACAGAGTAGCAACAGAAGTATGGATGAAAACCAATGTATCCTAATAGATTCCAGAGACAAGTACAAATCTATATGTTGTTTTTATTTATTTATATGTCACCTGGGGTTGTTGATGCCATTGCTCTCCAGTGAGTTACCGATGCGGATCTCAGCACCATTAAGCCTCTCATGACAGCAGTCTCCTCTGTTGGTGATAGTGACAGCTGTCACTCTGTACACATCCAGCAGGTCCACTCTCCACCAGGGGTTGGTGTCATATGCAGTGTGGGTGCAGGATCCTTTCTGACCGTCTGATTCTCTGTTCCCATCAATGGCATTTTGAGCTATGCAATACCATTCTGTTGATGACTGGGTGGCCACTCCTTTCAACGCTACATTTACTACAGGGACAGAGAAAATACTGTTTTAATACAGAAATGACAAATTATTGCCAATGAAGTTTCACGTTGAAATGTCTTTCTTGCAAGCTCTAAACCCAACAATGCAGTAATGTAATACTAAAAATATCAGAAGTTAGAACAAAAACACACAATAAATAAAAATAAGAAATGAGAGGAACAGGAGAAAGTAATGAATATAATGGGTCAGTCAGTTCCAGTAGCATATTTACAATGTGCAGGGATACTGGAGTGATAGAGGGAGAAATGTATAGWGGTAAGGTGACTACGCATCAGGATWTATGATAAACAGAGTAMCAGCAGTRTAWATGATGAWTGTATGYGAGTTGGTGTGCGTGTGTGTAGAGTGCATATTATGTGTGTGAGAGCAAATTATGGATTGTGTGTGTGTGTGTTGGAGTATCGGTGTGTGTGAGTGTTTAGGGCCCTGTGAATAAGAATAAAGCAATTAAGMATAATCAGGGTTGGGGAGTAACGGATTACATGTAATCTGTTACATGTACGGGATTACAAAAAAAACGGTAACTGTAATCCGTTACCAGCAGAAATATTGTAATCAGATTACAGATACTTTTGAAGAACTAGATGATTACTTTGAGGATTACTTTTACATTTAGAAAGGATGTTTGAAAAAAAATATTTGACACTTCTCTGTTTTCTCAATGACATTCAAATCAGCATTGAAAAATGACGCAAGTGTATGTTTATTCCACCTGAGCAAGTCTGACACAAATCAGAGAATACAACAGGTGTAGACCTACCCGTGAAATGCTTACTTACAAGCCCTTAACCCAACAATGCAGATCAAGAAATAAAGTTGATCAAATATTTCCTAAATAAAGTAAAGTTTGAAAAAATCTAATCAATCAAAAAGGTGTTGTCGTGCCATCTTCACAACTGTCTTGGTGTGTTTGGACCATGATAAGTTTGATGGTGATGTAGACTCCAAGGAACTTGAAACTCTCGACCCGCTCCACTTCAGTCCCGCTGATGTTAAAACTTCTTATGGATCGGTGTCCCGTCTATGGGACAGTTGTTGCCCAATATGCATAATGTGACTAGAACGTTGTTGTAAAGTACAACCAATTTCCCCGTACATATAAGTGTCTTATATTGGTAGAATGCTTAAATTCTTGTTAATCTAACTGCATTGTCCAGTAGCTATTACAGTGAAAAAATACCATGCTATTGCTTGAGGAGAGTGCACAACAACAAAACACTTTTATCACGCGACAGGTTTGATAGATTCACATCCGAAGGAAAATAATTTCCTTACATTCTGAAATCTTGCTCTGATTTGTCATCCTAAGGGTCCCAGAGATAACATGTAGTGTCATTTTCTTTTATAAAAACCTTTTTTATATCCTAAAAAGATTGATATAGTATGCACGATCGATTTTGTATTTCCACTCGTTCAACTTGCAAAGAAAGAAATCTGTGAAAATCGAATGCTAAACATTGTTTAACCCAGTCAAATAAGGTTCGTATTTATTCCTCAGGCACTCTAAAAAGTAACCAGCCTTTGCTATATCATTCTGCATTCAGTATATCCTTTGGAAAGCCAATTTTAGCCAGGGAGACATGACATCATTGCACGTCGATGAGACGGGCGGGGGTTCACTTGATTGACTGTATCTTTGTCCCATGGCTACCTATCGTTTTGAAACCTAGCTAGCTAGAAAGCCAATGAGCTGTGCTTTACGTGAGTATGTGGAAACCCTTTGTGTGAAGAAAAACCTTTGTGCTAATCTCGCGCTTATGAGAGTCGAGTGGCCATTGGAAATCCATGCAAGAACACGTCGCAGCGCGTTAGGCATATCTGTTATGACTATGTATGAACTTTCCAATTTGTAAGTCGCTCTGGATAAGAGCGTCTGCTAAATGACTTAAATGTAAATGTCAATGTAAATATCATGGCTACTAATACTGGAAAAGCTAAATCAATGTCCAGGTATACAGCTTTTGGACAATATTCTAGCAGAAATCTTCCGGGAAAGTGTCACAGAATCAGTTAGTGAATATAGTTTAGACAACAGCTAAAGGAAAGGATGCGACCTTAGACTGGTAAGTGAAATACATTTAGACCTTAGACTGGTAAGTGAAATACATTTTTTTAAATATATATTCTCATGCTAATGCAGTTGTTTGAATGGTTGCATAGTTTTCATTTGATTTTTTGAAATATTTTATTTGATTGCTATATATACATATATATATATATATATATATATATATATATATATATGATTGCTATATATATATATATATATATATATATATATATATAGCAATCAAATAAAATATTTATATATATATATATAAAATCCCTGAAGAAATATATGTATGACTAGCAAACAAGATACTTGAAAGTCACAACATGTCAAAGTCAACATACAATACACATTGGGCTCCTGAGTGGCGCAGTGGTCTAACACACTGCAGTACCTGGTTCGAATCCAGGCTGCATCACAGGCTGCATCATACACCTGTGATTGGGAGTCTCATAGAGCGGCGCACCATTGGCCCAGCATCGTCCGGGTTTGACCGGGGTAGGCGTCATTGTAATTAAGAATTTGTACTGACTTGCCTAGTTAATAAAATAAAATGTGAAAAAAAATTGGTACACACATTTCAACAGTGTTCTCCCTACTCTATATAATATATGTTTGTAGATGTGTTGTTAATTTGATGTATTGCTAAAATAAAGGTTCAATAAAATGAGTAATAAACTTCAGATCTTACTGATAAAAAAAAAAAATCTTCAATAGTGGTAAAGACTGACTTCAAAGAGACCACATTCAAGTCCTCCATCCCCCACTTAGTCTGACTGCTGCTCTCTCTGGCTCCACAACAAACCCCCGCCCGGCCATCTAGAGGTGTGAAAACCCAGCCAGCCTACAAGTAGAGGATGGTATGTGCTTGACAGCAGAAAGAGACTTGGAACTTGTGCCCAGCAGCACAATATTGTGTAGAGGGTGTTCTAAATACTGTAATTGTAAATAGTGTGTACATTTTAATGTAATTTAAAAAAAACTTTGTGTGTGGTTTGTGGTGTGTTCACTTATGACATTAGATCAGTGTTGGCTGCTAACTTGGCCTTTATCTTAAATATTTCACTTCTGTGTTTGGAGACATTGGATCAGCATTCTTGTCGTGTCTCCTGTTAGTACATTTCATGTAGGAAGTTAATGACATTCCTGGGAGTGTGTAAACTTGTATTTTTTATTAGCATAGCATTTTTGTATATTTTCTATAGTTATGTTCTTGAAAATGTATCAATTTACCAATTCTGCCACTTGGGTACATTTAGGCAAATTGTGAGGGACACCTGGGTGACTTCATACTAAACGTAGCTTGCTCATTCTTAAAGTTATCAGTCTGAAACTTCACACATACACTGTTGCCCTTTTGTGGACACTATCTACATTCCCTACAGCTTCCTAGCTGAATGTGTGGCTTTTCTTTTTCATGTCAAAGATGATGCAACAAAAATGGAAATGTTTTCTTTTTTTCTTTGTATTATCTTTTACTAGATCTTTTGTGTTTTGTTCTCCTACATTCATTTCACAGTTACACAAACTTCAAAGTGTTTCCTTTCAAATGGTATCAAGAATATGCATATCCTTGCTTCAGGTCCTGAGCTACAGGCAGTCAGATTTGGGTATGTCATTTTAGGCGAAAATTGAAAAGAAGGGCCTTATCCTTAAGAGGTTTTAATGGGGGCCTGTACAATCTACCTGCAGTGAAGCCGCTCAACATTTACATTACATTCAGTCATCTAACAGACTCCCATCCAGAGTGACCAACAGGAGCAACCAGGGTCAAGAGCCCTGTCCAAGAGCACAAGGACAGATGCCCCACCCAGGCGAATAAGGGGACCCAAACCAGCCACCTCTCGGCCACCGGCCCAAGCTCCCAACCGCCAGGCGACCAACCATCCAAGATCCCCCCACAGTTCCCCTCGGGAGCTGCCCCTCAACCATCCAAGACCCCCCCCCCCCCACACACACAAATCCTTCCAAAAAACTCCCCCTCCACTCCACTCCCCACCCCAAACCCTCCCATTTCCACCCCTCCCCCAATCCACCGTCCCCCCCAACCCAACTAAAACTACCACCCACCCGATGCGCCAACAACCAACACAACAAAAACAAAAGACAAAAACAAAAGACATCAAGGCCAACTGTTTGTGTGCATATGTGCACTACTTACATGTGTGTATGTCCGTTTTGTACACGTGTGAATTTGAATGAAAGTGTGTGTATGCAAGTGTACGCGCGTACAAACGCTTGCATGGCATCAGTCTCAGGACAAAAGGCATTGGATCTAATAATGTTTGTTGACTTTGAAAAAGCTTTTCATAAAGTACGAATGGAGTTTATATATAAATGCCTAGAATATTTCAATTTTGGAGAAATCTCTTATAAAATGGGTTAAAACTTCTTGAGGGCAGGCGCAGCTTTTTTCACTTTCCGGAAAAATAGCATCCAAAATTCAACTACTTGCTACTCATCCCCAGAATATAAGATATGCATATTATTAGTAGATTTGGATGGAAAACACTCTGAAGTTTCTAAAACTGTTTGAATCATGTCTGTGAGAATAACAGAACTTATGTAGCAGGCAAAACCCTGAGGACAAACCATTCAGAATTTGTATTTTTTTGATGTCACTGTCTTTTCAATTAGGTTTTTTAGAGATACCAGATTTCTAATGGACTTGCTTGCAGTTCCTACCGCTTCCACTGGATGTCACCAGTCCCTGGAAATCGGTTGAGGTTATTCCTTTGTGTACTGAAGAAGTAGGGCTATCGTAAATGAGGGCCACATGAAGTACATTTTTGGAGAGAGTCACGTTATGAAAAAAGTTGCGTCAGTTTGGTTTCTTTTTGTATTGAACACAGATCATCCCGTCTTCAAATTGATCGATTATTAACGTTTAATAATACCTAACGTTGTATGACAAAAGTAGTTTGAAATGTTTTGGTAAATTTACATGTAACTTTTGATATATTTTGTAGTGACTTGGCGAAAGTTGGAAGCTGTGTTTTTCTGGATGAAACGGTCCAAATAAATTGACATTTTGGATATATATCGACGGAATTAATCGAACAAAAGGACCATTTGTGATGTTTATTGGACATATTGGAGTGCCAACAGAAGAATTTCGTCAAAGGTAAGGCATGATTTATATTTTATTTCTGCGTTTTGTGTCGTGCTTGCAGTGTTGAAATATGTTACTCTGTTTGTTTACTGATGTGCTATCATCAGATAATAGCATCTTATGCTTTCGCCGAAAAGCTTTTTTGAAATCTGACATGTTGGCTGGATTCACAACGAGTGTAGCTTTAATTTGGTATCTTACATGTGTGATTTAATGAAAGTTHGATTTTTATATCATGTTATTTGAATATGGCGCACTGTATTTTCCCTGGCTATTGGCCGGTGGGACGTTTGCGTCCCACCTGCCCCAGAGAAGTTAAAGTTAGGTATAGTAACCCTAGGTGTAAAATAGTAAATAATGGCTACATCTCAGAAAGTTTTAAACTATCTAGAGGAGTAAAACAAGGTTGTCCACTATCGGCATATCTATTTATTATTGCCATCGAAATGTTAGCTGTTAAGATTAGATCAAACAAAAATATTAAGGGATTAGAAATCCGTGGCTTAAAAACTAAGGTGTCATTGTACGCTGATGATTCATGTTTTCTTTTAAAACCACAATTAGAGTCTCTCCACGGCCTCATAGAGGATCTAGATACTTTTGCCATCCTCTCTGGATTAAAACCAAATTATGATAAGTGTACTATATTATGTATTGGATCACTAAAAAATGCAAATGTTACATTACCATGTAGTTTACCAATTAAATGGTCTGACGGAGATGTGGACATACTCGGTATACAAATCCCAAAAGAAAGAAATGATCTCACTCCAATAAATTTTTATAGAAAGTTAGCAAAAATAGATCTTCCTACCATGGAAAGGAAAAAAGCTGTCTATTTGTGGGAAAATCACCCTGATTAACTCTTTAGTCATATCACAGTTGACCTATTTGCTTATGGTTTTGCCTACACCTAGTGACCTGCTTTTTAAATTATATGAACAAAAAATATTCCATTTTATTTGCAACGGCAAACCAGATAACATTAAAAGGGCCTATTTATATAACGAATATGAATTCGGAGGGCAGAAATGATTAAATATTAAAGCGTTAGACCTCTCACTAAAGGCATCAGTCATACAAAAGTTATACTTAAATCCAATCTAGTAAATTGGTACGAATGTCTCATCCTATGTTCAAGAAGGGCCTTTTTCCCTTTATTCAGATTACACCTGCTCACTTTCGGTTGTTTGACAAGGAAATAATCTCCAAAATATCTTTATTTTTTAAACAAGCCTTAGAAAGTTGGTTGCAATTTCAGTTTAATCCACCTGAAAAGACAGAACAAATAATACAACAAATATTGTGGTTAAATTCAAATATACTAATTGATTAAAAAAAACGGTATTTTTCGAAGAAATTTAAAAATTAAAATTTAAAAAAAAAAAGGTATAATTTTAGTGAATGATATCATAAATAGGACTGGATGAGTTATGTCACCCAAAAATTACAACCAATTAATTGCAGCATTACCACAAAAATGGAAGAGGCAAGTAGAAGGGGAAAAAACGTGTATGTCGGCCCTGTATTAAAGAACATAAATAGTTAAAGAAAAGTGTGATAAATAAAAACATATACCAATTTCATTTAAGGTCCAAAAAACTGACAGCTGTGCCATATAAATTGCAAAATAGTTGGGAAGAGATTTTCGATGTACCCATTCCATGGCACATGGTTTATGAATTGATACGCAAAACAACGCCGGATTCAAAACGTCAATTTTTTCAATTTAAATTACTATACAAAATTCTTGCAACCAATAGAATGTTATATACAGTATATGGGGGATACAATCTTCCCAGCTCTGCAGATTCTGCTGTGAGGAGGCAGAGTCATTAGATCATTTATTTTGGTATTGTCCATATGTAGCTAGTTTTTGGTCACAGGTCCAGGAATGGCTGAAGAATTGCAACATTTGCCTAGAACTAATGCTGCAGATAGCAATACTGGCGTGATTTGAAAAGCCACAGTCAATCAATCAATAATATTATTATTATTTTAGCAAAAAAATATATTTTTAATTTATAATCTGTAGAAGCTATGAGAATAGAAAGGTTCAATTATTTTGTGAAGCATCACAGCACATCACAGCACAAATATATGGCAAATAGAAATCCGAAATGGATGATGTTGAGAGATAGATGGGAGGGGTTGAATGGAGCTGAAGGGTGGGACTAATAACAAGATAAACAATGTAAAACATATGGGATCTGTAAAATGTATATAGGTTCGGAACTTTTGTGAAATAGCACAGTTACAAATAGAAATAAAACTGGATGGACATCAGAAATAGAGGAAGGACTAAGAACAAACAAGAGAGAACTATTGTAAAGTAGACTGTGTCTGTAAAATGTGTATAAGATGTATAAATTGAAGGTAAAAGCCGAAGTGTTTATTAGTTTACTCCAATTGGGGGATCGGTGGTAGGGTTGCGGGGAATAATAATAAAGGTATATTCTTTTAAAAAGTATGTATGTCTATATAGGTATGTGTATGTATATATGTGTATATGTATGCATGAGTGTATGGATATATATATTTACCCCAAAAATATATGGGGGATTGGAAATGATGCAGACAATTACATTGATGGAAGCAACATTCTTTCTACAATATTAAGCTGATCCACCCCTTAGAATTATTTATTTTTTAATTGAAAAAAAGGTAAAAAATAAAATAATAATGTTTGTTTATTTTGACAGAATTTTTTTATTTTATCTTTGACCGTCATTCAACCCCCTGCCCAGCAACTGGATGATGGAGTTAATGATTACTGATGTGAGTGCTATAGGGTGGTAGTCATTGTGGCATGATGCCTTAGAGTTCTTGGGAACAGGGATCTTACAATTCCTCATGTTAAGATCAAGTTGTAGATATGACAACTTTGTATTTTCCAATAATCTATGTGTAAAGTAATATAAAAAAGATAAGTCAATCTATTAGGATTTAGAATATTTATTTAAAATGGTAATGTTGTATAAAACATTATGACAGTCAAAAWGTCTGTGGTCTCACCTGTTGCAGCATTGACCATCTGGGCTAGCAACACAACTCCTGTAAATAAATCAGAATTTGCATACATTAAAATCATCTTCCTTGTTTATCCATTCTGTACTTCATTTTGCCCTGTCTGTATGAGTAGTTGTAGAGGCACTACAGTGAAGCAGAGGTATGATTACCAACTATTGCTGCAGAAGTAGTGATGAAAGGTAGGAGGTAGAGAAATGTGATAAAGAAGTAAAAGGAAGCAACACTGWTTGCTGTTGTTGTGAAWAAACAACACACAAAACAACAACAACAGGAGGCATARACGTCTGCTGTCWCGCCCTGATCTGTTCCACATGTGCTTGTCACCACCCCCCTCCAGGTGTCGCCCATCTTTCCTATTAYCCAATGTTAYTTCACACAGTCTGCACTTGGTCTTACCTTGATTCCTGATAGTCTGCATACGTATGCATTAGAAACTCACCCATTAAAGGGCAGAGAGAGAGACTCCACAGCATGTTTAGTGGTTGAGGCTTCATTCAACCACCTGTCTCCTGCCTGTAATGACAAAACAAAAAAACTGGGGTTAGGTTCCCTGGGGCCCCAAATGCGTTAGTCCAGCCCTATTCAGCAAAGRTTTAAATCCAACCCACTGCCCTTCTAACTTGCACTCCCTCCTACTTTTCCCAYCTCCTCTTCCCTGTTCTATCTCAGTACAATATATTTAAATAGTAATAATATGAATAATAATAACATGAATAACACTAATAATAWGAATAATATTACTAWTRAWATKAATAATAAAACAAATTGGTGACTATGCATATTTCATTACAATTTGAATTTGCGTCACATACCGCATACTGTTGGTGATGTTATGCTTGGCTATTGTTTACGGTAAACTAAACAAGACACTCTAATAGATGGAATATCCAAATGGTAAATTCACTACAGGAGGTACACAATACACAGTAAACAAACGTGACCAATAAAATCCTTCAGGTTGTAAAATAAAAAAAATCAAGTGAACAACATTGAATGTTCTGTCATTTAACAGGCTTTTACAATTATAAAAATACAAGTTTTATAAATCAAATCATTACTAATTTTAGACATTGTACATGAAATAACTACCTACCCGCTGTTTGAAGAAGTTGAAATTTTGAAGAGTGGAAATATCTTTCTGTGTCTTTTACCCCCGTCTGCTCATCTGTCACCTTGTGTGTCCTTCTATCATTCTTTGTACACTATGGAAATCTTTGATAATATATTCATATTGTGGGCTGTGTAGCCTTCTGTACTGTACCTCAGCACACAGAGCATCCCAGTGCTCATATTGACACCATTCATCTGCTTTTAACACTTTGTTGTCCCACATTGTTTCTCCACGTTACTCCATGGAAATAATGTTTATTTTTAATATTTTTGGTAACACAATGCATGACTGTGTATTGTACACTGCTCTCCTATTAAAAATAGGCTTCTACTCATTCCAAGGGTTCAAACAAGGACTGATACACAGAGGTAGATACTCATTCAATCAGGTAGATCTACATATATTGAAATACACTTTGCTAACAGAAAGACACAATTTCATGACAAAGATCAGTGTATAAGCTCTGATAAAAAAGATTGAAGTCCAGTCTGATGTCTTGTAGGGAGCCTAGGAGGGTAGTCCACCCTGTGCCCTTCCTCCTCTCAACCTAATTTTACCTTACATACATACGCGACGCAAGAACGCAATTAGCTATGCAAAATGTCGATCCTGAGTAGTTGAGTGGAGTTTATAATTGTGGGGATGCACACGTCTGAGTATTATTGCTACATAACAACGTAGGATCAACATTTTGCGTAGCCTCGAGATTTTTTCTATCACGTTTGTTTTATGAAAGTGGTAGATTTTCTAAACTCTAAGTACAAACTCTAAACTGATAACACTTGTAAAGCCCCTGATATTATGTTCAGAACCTTTGATTATGCATTCATTGGGGTTTCACACATCTTTCACCCCTGAGTCATTCAATACATCAGATAATGAGAGGCTCACCATGTAGTCATTTTAACTACCGTGTATTCCAATAGTAAAGAATACAAGATACACATTTAAAACTGTTATTTTTKAAGKGTTGAATAGAAAGAATAGTAGATGGTAAATATAATTGTCCATACAGTATTCAACTATAACTTGACATRCACAATTGTTGTATAATTTGTATCCAATGGCAGGTTGTGAGCATGTTGAGAAATATGTGAGTCTTACAGTTTCATTATCCTGATACATTACATAAGTAGGACAAATCATCAGAAATAGAGGTATTGTAAAGGGGTTGGCTACTGTAAAAACGTAGCACGGGGCCATTTCTACCTCATGCAATATTGTACAAGATAACCATTTCAAGGTGCCCTGTCAGATGACCTGTCACCTGATACAGTATCACCTTTCTCTCTGCTTGAAATTCATCAGCTTACAGTGTATCATAAAAATGCAGATAATGACTGGAATATATTGTTATAACCCAGGTATTTCAGCAGTCCGTTGTACAAATGATGCTATAGTTCCAAATGGTACCACATAGAATGACTCTTTCCACTTTGTCCTATTGAAGCACACTGGCTGATGGAGAATGATGATGATGATAGACACATCCATATATGATTTGGTTTTACCTTCCAACATAGATTGATGTCAAATTGATATTATTGCATTACGTTCTCACGTAAGGTATACATTTGTGTAGTTTTGCATTGCGTACTGCATACAGTATAAATTAGTGTAGTTTGTGCATTGTGTACTTCCATAAGGTATACATGAGTGGTTATTGCGTTGCATGCTGCTTAAGGTAAAAATGAGTGTAGGTCTTGCGTACTGCATATGGTATAAATTAGTGTAGTTCTTACGTTGCGTACCTATGTGAGGTATAAATAGTCATATAATTATTAATACAGTTTATACAGGTTTTATACAATTGTTTTGTATAAATAGTCTCTAAAATATATGCAAACAAACCATAAATGTCTACATTTTTGTTTTCTTGGAAAGGTGTGAGTGTTAAATTATACAATATCAGTACTTTTTGCATTTACAACTTGTCTGTATAATTGTATAATTGTATAATCTGTATAATTGCTATTTTTGGGACTGGTGCTCTTCACAAAATAGATGGCATCATGAGGTAGGAAAATTATGTGGACATATTGAAGCAACTTCTCAAGACATCAGGCAGGAAGTTAAAGCTTGGTAGCAAATGGGTCTTCCAAATGGACAATGACCCCAAGCATACTTCCAAAGTTATGGCAAAATGGCTTAAGGAAAACAAAGTCATGGTATTGGAGTGGCCATCACAAAGCCCTGAACTCAGTCCTATAGAAAATGTGTTTGCAGAACATAATAAGCTTGTGCGAGCAAGGAGGCCTACAAACCTGACTCAGTTACACCAGCTCTGTCAGGAGGAAAGGGCCAAAATTCACCCAACTTATTGTGGGAAGCTTGTGGAAGGCTACCCGAAACGTTTGACCCAAGTTAAACTATTTAAAGGCAATGCTATCAAATACTAATTGAGTGTATGTAAACTTCTGACCCACTGGGAATGTGATGAAAGAAATAAAAGCTGAAATAAATCATTATTCTGACATTTCACATTCTTAAAATAAAGTGGTGATCCTAACTGACCTAAGACAGGACATTTTTACTACGATTAAATGTCAGGAATTGTGAAAAACGGAGTTTAAATGTATTTGGCTAGGGTGTATGTAAACTTCCGACTTCAACTGTATATGTTCGAGTAAATATTATTCAAATCAAATGAAATGTTATTTGTCACATGCACCGGACACAACAGGTGTAGTCCTTACAGTGAAATGCTTACTTACAAGTCCTTAATCAACAATGCAGTTTGAAGAAAAATTCCAACAAAAAATAAGAAATATAGGTAACAAATACTTAAAGAGCAGCAGTAAAATTACAATAGGGAGGTTGACATACAGGGGGTGATTACCACAAATGTTATGAACATTTAAAGAAAATCAGTATTTTTAATGTGTTTTATTTCCAAATGATTTCTTGTAATATTTCTACAAATGTGATAAGAGAATTAAGTTCTCCTGTTCATTAACCAATCCAATTTGTTTAATTACTCAGTCTGCGCTATCAGGATTTGTATGATACTGATAGAAATGAAACAGACAGAGGCCCAGTCTACCATAGTTAAACGTTTATTCACAGAACGTTCTAACGTGCACATTACAAAGACCTTCAATTTATAGTGACACACATACTTCCACACAAACCATCAAAACCCGCCAATGGAGTCCGTGAGAATAGCGTCTTCCTGTCCTCCCCTAATATAGGGAGAGACCTGGGACTGGGAAGTTCTCAGTGTCCCAGCCAAGGTAGGCCCCGAATCTGGCTCAGACAGACAGTCTGTTATCAAACTTCTAGACACATTGTCCCCAAAACATTGATTCAGACTTGGAACTACACTCCAGGATATATTATTATTCCCCTGACTAAAATCATCACACGTATTATAATAATCGAATTATTCTAACACTTACATAAATGCTTAATAATAGTCTAATGATTCAAATCAATTTCATACAATCATATGGCTAATGATGTTAAGAACATTTACTCTCTATGTTCAATGTGTGGGTCATATTTTATGGCTTTGCTGTTATAATCATTTCAATGAAGTCAAATATTAAAGAACACGTGTCCCTGCTCAACTTGTGTGAACCATAAGCCTATGGATGGTCATGGTCCAGAAAAATACGATGCAGTTTAATCATAGTAATTTGCCACAAAATCCCTTGATTTTCACTAAACTATAACAAAAATAAAATATATACTAAAGAAAAAATATATATATATGTTGGACAAGCAGCTATTCTACAGTGGTATAGAACTGACTGGTGTCCACATAGTTATTAGTCAGAAACACACGTTGCCATCACTCAATGGTTTCAGGTATATCTCATCTACTTAAAGTTACTATAACATTTCCAAAGGTGTCCTGCTTGGTCATAAAGACCCTTAGCTTCATGGTAGACAGCACTGGCTGCTTTCTCTGCTGCCTCCTGTACTGTCTCTGCCTCCTCTGCTGCAGTAGCTCCTACTATCCCTCCTCTTAATGTCCCAGCAACAACTCCTGCAGCTATGCCTACTACCCCTGCACCTATGCCTATCTCTGATCCAATGAGATCCACTGTCTCTCCTGCAATGACTGGTCCTTCAGCATTCGCCATGACTGTTGGCACTGTTTTCATTGAAGCTGCCATCTGACGTTTGACTAAATGAATCTGTGGTTTTGTAGCGAGTGTGAGTGGGATCCCTGTCACCAGTGCCACCCCAAGAAAAGCTCCTACCACAACACCTGTTGTAATCCCTGAGAGTTTGATCAGGCTTTTCTTCCACACTATTTCTTTAGCCTGTTTTCTCATCTCTTCCTGTTTCATCTTTCCCGTTGACTCCTTCCTAAGACTCTCTATCTCAGCTTGTATTAATCTCTCTGCCTCTTGGAGCATCTCACTGGTGTAGAACCCTCCTCCGTTATCTCTCACCATCTTCTCTATTGTGTTGAGTAACTCTGCTACTTGGTACTGGTTGCTGTACCGACCCTGCTGATTGGTGTTCCAGTATTTGTTGTCGATCACGTGACAGCGGCCTCCACATTTCTCCACAAGCTTGTTCAGTTCAGCATTCTGTTGGACAAACTTCTCAATGGTCAAACCATTGAGCTGGTCACCATGAGTGAAGAGGACTGTGGCATATTTGAAGGCCTCTGGTGAAAAATWWGTCTCGATTTTYRCYACGGCTTCGTTCTCGTRGACTGTGTACCGTTCCACTTTCAGTACGATGAGAAAGGCATGYGGYCCTGGAGCACACTCTGTTATACATTTRACTATTTTAGGTTTCAGCTCCTCTTCAGGGATGTCAGTGTCAAAGAATCCAGGTGTGTCAATCAGGGTGATGTTTCTCCCTTTGATGTTCTTGGTATGAGCTTCACATATCTGTGTTGCGGAGATGGAGGAACTGTCTGAGAGGAACACATCATCTTGTCTGAAGATGGTGTTTCCAGCACTGCTTTTACCTCCTCCGGTTTTCCCCAGCAACACAATCCTGATGTCTATAGGGAGGGTTCAGAATTATAACTTGAAATGGATCAATCATAAAGTAATACTGTATTGGATTTAAAGGTGGGAGTGAAGTGTTGTAACTCACCATGTGCTGGACGATTGCCCATTCTGGGCAAAGCATTCTGGGCAGTCTGAAAAGCCTGTAGATTAGAATAAACAATACAACTGTAATGAACGACTGTAATTGTAATTATTACACCAAATTTGGAATTTTGAATTTATGACACAATTTTATAAAACGGCTTCAGAGACGTGATTGGCTGAAATATATTTATGTTAATGGACATTTTGTGAAATGCTTTAAGACCTTTAAAAGTCTCTGCTCACCTTCGTAGAATCTCTGTCATTGGGATGGACAACAATGCGGACAAGGAAAGGGGTTCTGCTCGCTCGGTTCTGTTCATACCTACAGACCTCTTCTAGCAGAACCTGCGTTGCCACGTTGTGAGGGAACTGCAGAACCACACCAGTTCCAACTACAGGGAACGCAATGGAACAGAAGCCCCGGATCTCACAAGAGGTCAGGATTTTCCTCACACCYTGCCTCAGAGCCTGAGAGAGGACCAGAAGTAAAGGGTTAATGGAGGTTCAAAGGTCATAACACACACACACACACACACACACACACACACACACACACACACACACACACACACACACACACACACACACAGAACAAGGGGACACACCTGTACTGCTGGTCCTTGGGGGTTGTTGTCCCAATGTGCACAACTGAGGAAGAAGACAAAGCCAGACCTGAGACCAGAGAGTCCCTCCACCAGGACATTGTGACCGGGTGCAGTCTGTCCCCCTGATTCCCTCACAAACGCTGTCATCAGCGCCGGTCCAGCTAATGCCGATAAGACATGACCAACACGGGAGGAGAGAGGGTCACTACCAACCATGGGGGACACAAGGGCATCCACCTTCAGAGAGATAGAGAGAGACAGACAGAAAGAGAGACAGACAGGAAAATATATAAAGAAATAAAGTAAAAGGGTAAGAGAAAAAGAAAGAGAAAGTGTAAAAGAGAAAGTGAACATTGAGTCAGTATAAAGTCAACATAATTCACAGATTGTTGTTGAATAAAGGCTGTGGCCATGTCAGTGTGTCTCTCTCTCACCTGCTGTTTCTCTATGGTTCCCTGGATGATCTCCACCTGGACACAGACCTCTGGAGCGGCTGTTCCCCTGGCGGAGGCAGCAGTGGTGTCTCTCTGAGGAGCATGTGTAGTGGTAGTGGTGGTGCTGGACTCTACCTCCCACCCAGGAAACTCCCTCTTCCCCTGTAACAGCCTATCACAGGCCTCCTGCATGGCTCTCACTGCCTCTCCACTCACATCAATCAGAGTGACCTTGGTAAGGATGTGCTGTTTCCTCCCAAAGTCCCTCACAGCAGAGACTATGGCCTCAGAGCACACCTTCAAAGGAACGCCGAATAACCCCGAGCTGATGCAGGGCATGGCCAGGGTCTGGAGCTCCAGCGTCTCTGCCAGATCCAGGGCTGCCTTTACTGTCTTCTCCAACAGAGGGCGCTCATTCCCACCTACGTTGCCACCTACTGGTCCCACTGCATGCAGCAGCATCTTACAAGGCAGCTTCCCTCCTGTGGTCTCTACCACTGTACCTGTGGGTACTCTCCCTATCTGCCTAACCAGATCCCTGCTGGCCCGCTGTACCTCAGGCCCCCCCGCTCGGCTCAGAGCTGCAGCCACGCCTCCAGCGTGATCCAGATTCTCATTGGCTGCGTTCACGAGCACGTCCGCCTGTTCCTGGGTGATGTCACCTTGACGCACCACTACCTGCAGCCCCAGCTGGAGGCAATAGCTGGTGGCTGAGACCGTCTCGTCCAATCTTGATCCGGTGCACGCTTCGTTGACTACGGCATCCTGATGTCGTTGAGGGTGTCTCACAACTCTCACACTGGACTGGTCTATCAGAAAGGCCCCAATCTCCTCCCTCAGCTCCTTAACCTGCTTCACGTGGCCCAGCAATAGCACACTACAGCCAGGACCGCACCTGGCTGCCACCCTGCGTCTGCTCTGGTTCATCTCCTTCAATTTCTTCTCAAGCTTGGACCTCAGATCACCTGGGAGGGCAGCGCAGTTAGGCAAGTCGATCTTCTCCTCCCCAAACTCTGCCAACAGATCCTTCTCAGCCTGGTCCAGTTTCCAGGTGGAGAGGGAGAACAGACGGAGCTCTGTATCCCCCAGCTCTACCTCCACATGGTGTCCCAACCCCAGCAGACTGCTCAGGTTCCCAGGACTCCCATACTCCTCCCTCAGGAAGGACAGGAGGTGGGACGACACCCCAGGCACAACCCGCTCCAGTACCAGAGAGATCTTATCTGTAACCAACTGTCTGGCTTTCCGGACTTCATTTGCGATCCCCTCCAGCTTCAGCTGAGCTGAATTAATGTGAGTCACCCTCACCCCTGGAACAACCTTACCTAGATGCTTTTCTATCACTTCCCCTAAAAGACGGAGCTTGGCCTGCCCTGGACGACAGGTGATGCTGATCTTCTCCTGCTTCCCGGAGCTCAGACCCTGATCTTGGAAGGTCTCCAACTCCTTCAGCTTGGCCTTGACCTCAGCCCCCTGCCCAACCACCACCGCAAACCCTTCCCCTAACTCGCAATAGACCCTCACATCCTCCGAACCCAGGGTACTGCTCTGCAGCAGAGTCTGGAGCTTACCTGGGTCTACCTCATAATGGCATTTGTACCGCTCATGGAGCTGTTTGAACAGTCTCTCTACCTGTACCTTCCAGGGTCCCACCCCAAACCCGATCCCATCTCCACATAACCCAGCTTGGCCTGAATCTTTGACCACTGCCCTCCCATCCTCTGGATGTAGGTGGACAGAGCAGCCTAGGGAGGACAGCTGCTGCTGCAGGTCTCTTCCAGCCCCAGGGCTCTCCTTCAGGTATCTCAGGAGGTAGGAGTCTAGATGGAGTTCATGCTCTAGGAAACCAGGTGGCGATGTCTGGACAGGGAGGGAGGGATGGAATGGGAGGGACTGGTGACTCTAGAGTCAGAGAAAAAAGGTGTAAGTCCTGGGGAATTCCACTCTTAATGATTATTATGTCTGTCTTTATCTACACTTATTATTAATTTATTATTGTAGGTTGACCGTACAGCTGCGTCTGGATTATCTGATAAATCTAGCAACTGGTTTGTTATTTGTCCATTTAGTTTAGTACAGATTTTTGTTTAGCTAAAATGTACAGTACTAGTCAAAAGTTTGGACACACCTACTCATTCCAGGGATTTTCTTTATTTTGACTATTTTCTACATTGTATAATAATAGTGAAGATATTCTTCAAAGTAGCCACCCTTTGCCTTGATGAAAGCTTTGCACACGCTTGGCATTCTCTCTACCAGCTTCATGAGGTAGTCACCTGGAATGCATTTCAATTAACAGGTGTGCCTTGTTAAAAGTTAATTTGTGGAATTTATTTCCCTTCTTAATGCATTTGTGCCAATCAGTTGTGTTGCGACAAGGTAGGGGTGCTATACAGACCAAGTCCATATTATGGCAAGAACAGCTCAAATAAGCAAAGAGAAACAAAAGTTCATCATTACTTTAAGACATGAAGGTAAGTCAATACGTACATTGCTTCAAGTGCAGTCGCAAAAACCATTAAGCGCTATGATGAAACTGGATCTCATGAGGACCGCCACAGGAAAGGAAGAATCAGAGTTACCTCTGCTGCAGAGGATAAACACATTAGAGTTACCAGCCTCAGATTGCAGCCCAAATAAATACTTAATAGAGTTCATGTAACAAACACATCTCAACATCAACTGTTCAGAAGAGACTGGATGACTCAGGTCTTCATGGTCAAATTGCTGCAAAGAGACAATTACTAAAGGACACCAATAAAAATAAGACTTGCTTAGGCCAAGGAACACGAGCAATGGACAATAGACTGGTGGAACTCTGTCCTTTGGTCTGATGAGTCCAAATTTTAGATTTTTGTCTCCAACCTCCATGTCTTTGTGAGACGCAGAGTAGGTGAACAGATCATCTCCACATGTGTGGTTCCCAACGTGAAGCATGGAGGAGGAGGTGTGATGGTGTGGAAGTGCTTTGCTGGTGACACTGTCTGTGATTTATTTAGAATTCAAGACACACCAGCATGGCTACCACAGCATTCTGCAGCAATACGCCATCACATCTGGTTTGCGCTTAGTGGGACAATTATTTGTTTTTCAACAGGACAATGACCCAACACACCTCCAGGCTGCGTAAGGGATATTTGACCAAGAAGGAGAGTGATGGAGCGCTGCATCAGATGACCTGGCCTCCACAATCACCCGACCTCAACCCAATTGAAATGGTTTGGGATTAGTTTGACCACAGAATGAAGGAAAAGCAGTCAATAAATTCTCAGCATATGTGGGAACTCCTTCAAGACTGTTGGAAAAGCATTCCTCATGAAGTTGGTTGAGAGAATGCCAAGTGTGTGCAACACTGTCATCAAGGGAAAGGGTGGCTACTTTGAAGAATCTCAAATATAAAATATATTTTCATTTGTTTAACACTTTTTTGGCTAGTCCATGATTCCATATGTGTAATTTCATACTTTGGATGTCTTCACTCTTATTCTACAATGTATAAAATAGTCAAAATAAAGAAAAACCCTTGAATGAGTAGGTGTGTCCTAACTTTTGACTGGTACTGTATGTTCTTATCATTCCTCATTTTGTAAATTATTATGTTACTTATTATATTATCACATAAACCAAACATGCAATGTAATCAGACTATTTTGACGTCATTTGAAGGGATAATAAAGTTATTACCTGACAGACAGATCCATGATATATGACTAAACTTTATGTTTACTGGGATGTAAATACAACAACAGTGCATTGATGTCTGTGTGTTTTGACCTCATATTATGGAACATAAATGTCTTATCTAACAGGTTATGTGACTCAGCCTGTAATCTATACTGTAGTTGTGTCTGTGTAGTCTGGGCTCACCACCTGACTGCTTACTGGAGAGCTTGTCTCCAGGCTGTCTCTCAGAGTGAGGGAGAGAGATCCTCCAGGCATCTCCAACACATGATTAGGTTTCTGAAGTACCCTCTCCTGGACTGGAAGAGTTACAGCATCATAATGAGTTGTTGTTGTTTTTGTTGTTAATGTAATGTAGTAGTAGTAGTAAGAAAAATAACAGCAATTATAATAATAATAATATATGTTAACTGTATTTATTAAGCCTTTTGTATTTCATCCAGGACTTGAAGAGTTTAAGGCTACATAGGCTGGAGGAGTTGTGCTATAATCTCTAAAGTAATATACTGTATGTAAATTTTTAAAGTTAATAATTCATCTTAAAAGTTATTAAAGCAACATGTTTCTTCCTTTAAGATTGATGAAGTAGAGTTAGAGCTAATCAAAGTGTAGAGTTAATCAATATAATGAAAAGCCAAAGGAATGCATTTGTGCATGCCTGTCTGCATACACTAAACCTGGATATGTGAAAGTGAAATTCAAGCCTATGCCAGATTAATTTGTGTGCCCAACCCTAACCTTAAATCAATACCAAAGCAGGGCTCCGGGCAGCCGAGAACAGGGCTCCGGGCAGCCGAGCGGAAATGGAGGAAAACTCGCCTCCCTGCGGACCTGGCATCCTTTCACTCCCTCCTCTCTACATTTTCCTCTTCTGTCTCTGCTGCTAAAGCCACTTTCTACCACTCTAAATTCCAAGCATCTGCCTCTAACCCTAGGAAGCTCTTTGCCACCTTCTCCTCCCTCCTGAATCCTCCTCCCCCTCCCCCCCCCTCCTCCCTCTCTGCAGATGACTTCGTCAACCATTTTGAAAAGAAGGTCGACGACATCCGATCCTCGTTGCTAAGTCAAACGACACGCTGGTTCTGCTCACACTGCCCTACCCTGTGCTCTGACTCTTTCCCCCTCTCTCTCCAGATGGAAATCTTGCGTCTTGTTGACGGCCGGCCGCCCCAACAACCTGCCCGCTGACCCTATCCCCTCCTCTCTTCTCCAGACCATTTCCGGAGACCTTTCTCCCTTACCTCACCTCGCTCATCAACTCATCCCTGACCGCTGGCTACGTCCCTCGTCTTCAGAGAGCGAGAGTTGCACCCCTTCTGAAAAAACCTACACTCGATCCTCCGATGTCAACAACTACACCAGTACCCTTCTTTCTTTTCTCTCCAAACTCTTGAACGTGCCGTCCTTGGCCAGCTCTCCCGCTATCTGTCTCAGAATGACCTTCTTGATCCCAAATCAGTCAGGTTTTCAAGACTAGTCATTCAACTGAGACTGCTCTTCTTCTGTATCACGGAGGCGCTCCGCACTGCTAAGCTAACTCTCTCTCCTCTGCTCTCATCCTTTCGTGACCTATCGGCTGCCTTCGAACTGTGAACCATCAGATCCTCCTCTCCACTCTCTCCGAGTGTGGCAGTCCGGCGCGGCCCACGCTTGGATTGGCTCCTACTGACAGGTCGCTCCTACCAGGTGGCGTGGCGAGAATCTGTCTCCTCACCACGTGCTCTCACCACTGGTGTCCCCAGGGCTCTGTTCTAGCCCTCTCCTATTCTCGCTATACACCAAGTCACTTGGCTCTGTTCATAACCTCACATGGTCTCTCTCCTATCATTGCTATGCAGACGACACACAATTAATCTTCTCCTTTTCCCCTTCTTGATGACCAGGTGGCGAATCGCGATCTCTGCATGTCTGGCAGACATATCAGTGTGGATGACGGTCACCACCTCAAGCTGAACCTCGGCAAGACGGAGCTGCTCTTCCTCCCGGGGAAGGACTGCCCGTTCCATGATCCGCCATCACGGTTGACAACTCCATTGTGTCCCCTCCCAGAGCGCTAAGAACCTTGCGTGATCCTGGACAACACCCTGTCGTTCTCAACAACATCAAGGCTGGGCCCGTTCCTGTAGGTTCATGCTCTACAACATCCGCAGAGTACGACCCTGCCTCACACAGGAAGCGGCGCAGGTCCATATCCAGGCACTTGTCATCTCCGTCTGGATTACTGCAACTCGCTGTTGGCTGGCTCCCTGCCTGTGCCATTAAACCCCTACAACTCATCCAGAACGCCGCAGCCCGGCTGGTGTTCAACCTTCCCAAGTTCTCTCACGTCACCCGCTCCTCCGCTCTCTCCACTGGCTTCAAGTTGAAGCTCGCACCCGCTACAAGACCATGTGGTGCTTGCCTACGGAGCTGTGAGGGGACGGCACCTCAGTACCTCCAGGCTCTGATCAGGCCCTACACCCAAACAGGGCACTGCGTTCATCCCACCTCTGGCTGCTCGCCTCCCTACACTGAGGAAGTACAGTTCCCGCTCAGCCCAGTCAAAACTGTTCGCTGCGCTGGCCCCAATGGTGGAACAAACTCCCTCACGACGCCAGGACAGCGGGAGTCAATCACCACCTTCCGGAGACACCTGAAACCCCACCTCTTTAAGGAATACCTAGGATAGGATAAAGTAATCCTTCTCACCCCCCCCCTCCCTTAAAAGGATTTAGATGCACTATTGTAAAGTGGCTGTTCCACTGGATGTCATAAGGTGAATGCACCAATTTGTAAGTCGCTCTGGATAAGAGCGTCTGCTAAATGACTTAAATGTAAATGTAAATGTACCAAAAATAAAATGTTTGTTTTCATGAATTTTTATGATAGCCAATTTTGACTTTGTGGCTGTGGTAATTAAAGCAAAACGTATGTCTGACAAACATTCTGATTCAACAAATCCTCCTAGAAAGTTTAAATATTGTATATAACACATAGTAATCAAATAGGCCATAGAATAAAACATATATTGAAAAAACTAACTTTAACTTATGAACCGACATTGGCTATATGGTAAAAAAAAAAGGTACTCAATATCCTATCAATTCGCTTTAACATTGTCATACCTGTCCGGTCAATAAAGGCAACCCTGTAATCTTTGTCACCAACTGATTCTACTGGTCCACAATCTCCGCCACCGGATTTACGTTGAATTTCAAAGTACTTTTTTATCTTATTTTTCTGTGATGTGTCCAGAGTCTGGCACTCGAAGAAAACAGGGTATTTGTAAACGTCCATATTATAAAGTAGCTTAGCTATTAGTCAGTCGATCGAGGAGAATAACTACACTGCAGCCACCACACCCATGCACGAAGGCAAACATACATATTATATTTACATAACTTGATGAATAATAGAGATCGCCCAGTCGTCTATTATTGGTTCAGATTTTGTCCGTCCTAACCTACCGGTAAATCAACTTCTGTGTACGCACCGTGCTCGTTGAGGGGATTCAATTAATCTGGCCAGGTCGCCCAGTTATACGTCTTTTGCACCGGGTGAAAGTTAATTGCATTCGTTTTGGAACAGGGCTGCCTCCTGGCCCGGTTCAAAGCCTAAGTAACGGAGATTACTATTCGATTTGAACAACTCTTGCCGGTTCAAACCGGCTCAACATAATCGAATCTGCCCAATGGTAAAGGGAAGGGATACATGCCGTGAGTTGCTCCACTCCCACTGTTGGGCTGACGTGCGAACCATAAAAGGCTTTTTTTGCCATATACTGTAGGGTGTATGTTTAGGCTAAGTGATTAGCTATTGGGTGACATTTTTACCATAGCATATAGTGTTTTCGTGTATGTAGGCTACATACACATAATTATTGCTGAATTCAGGTGCTATTCGGGAATCAGCCATGTCTTTCTTGCTAGCTGATTGAAAGCATCGCGTCTATAAATACAATCTTAGAAATAAAGGTGCATGGAAGAACCCTTTGGGTTTCCACGCCTGCGGAACCTTTCCAGTTCAAAAAGGTTTATTGAGGAACCCCTGTGTACAGGTTCAAACTGGAACCTTTTTGTGATGGGAGGGGTTCATTGTTGAACCTTTTTTAATAATACATTTTCGAGGTGGCAGCCTATCAGATCGGAGGCATGTCTTTCAGACAGTTATTTTTGGTTACCTGTCAGCGTAAATGTCATTCATCTTCAAGTTAAGTTTGTACACTGCACTAAATGTTTAGGAATGGCCTTTTCCCCTTTATTCAGATTACAACCTCTCACTTTCGGGTATTTGAAAATGAAATAATATCCAAAATATGGCTATTTTTAAAACAAGCCGTAGAAAATGTGTTGCAATTTCAAGTTTAATCCACCAGAAAAGACAAAACAAATAATACAACAAATATTATGGTCAAACTCAAATATACTAATTGACAAAAAAACATGATTTTGGGAATAAAAAAATGTAAAAAGGTATAAACTTTGTAAATTATATAATAAATGGGACTGGTGTTGTCACACATGCAGCCAACAAAAATATATGAAAATGTCTGCTCTACCCAAAACTACAACCAACTAATTACAGCATTTCCACAATAGTGGAAGAGGCAAGTCGGATGGTTCCGACCTAGAATATGTGGACATCTATAAGTACCTAGGTGTCTGGCTAGACTGTAAACTCTCCTTCCAGACTCATATCAAACATCTCCAATCCAAAATCAAATCAAGAGTCGGCTTTCTATTTCGCAACAAAGCCTCCTTCACTCACGCCGCCAAACTTACCCTAGTAAAACTGACTATCCTACCGATCCTCGACTTCGGCGATGTCATCTACAAAATAGCTTCCAATACTCTACTCAGCAAACTGGATGCAGTTTATCACAGTGCCATCCGTTTTGTTACTAAGCACCTTATACCGACCTGTATGCTCTAGTCGGCTGGCCCTCGCTGCATGTTCGTCGTCAGACCCACTGGCTCCAGGTCATCTACAAGGCTATGCTAGGTAAAGCGCCGCCTTATCTCAGTTCACTGGTCACGATGGCAACACCCACCCGTAGCACGCGCTCCAGCAGGTGTATCTCACTGATCATCCCTAAAGCCAAAACCTCATTTGGCCGCCTTTCCTTCCAGTTCTCTGCTGCCTGCGACTGGAACGAATTGCAAAAATCTCTGAAGTTGGAGACTTTTATCTCCCTCAACAACTTTAAACATCTGCTATCTGAGCAGCTAACCGATCGCTGCAGCTGTACATAGTCCATCGGTATATAGCCCACCAATTTTACCTACCTCATCCCCATACTGTTTTTATTTATTTACTTTTCTGCTCTTTTGCACACCAGTATCTTTATTTGCACATGATCATCTGATGATTTATCACCCCAGTGTTAATCTGCTAAATTGTAATTATTCGCTCCTATGGCCTATTTATTGCCTACCTCCTCATGCCTTTTGCACACATTGTATATAGATTCTCTTTTTTTTCTTTTTTTTCTACTATGTTATTGACTTGTTTATTGTTTACTCCATGTGTAACTCTGTGTTGTTGTCTGTTCACACTGCTATGCTTTATCTTGGCCAGGTCGCAGTTGCAAATGAGAACTTGTTCTCAACTAGCCTACCTGGTTAAATAAAGGTGAAATAAAATAAAATAAAAATAAAGTGGAAGGGGGGGGTAAGGAACTTGTCTGTCTGCCCTGCATTAAAGACCAAAATTGGTTAAAGAAAATTGTGCTAAATAAAAAACTATACCAGTTTAATTTAAAAGGACCGAAACATTGCCAGGTTTGCAAGATAGATTGCAAAATAGTTGGGAATAGATTTCCTACGTACTGATTCCGTGGCACGTCATTTATGAACTGATACACAAAACAACTCCATAGTCAATCGATCAATAATATAATAATACTTTTAGCAAAAATGTTTTTCTTTGATTTACAATCTGTAGAAACTATGAGAAGAGAAAGGTTCAGAACTTTTGTGAAGCATCACAGCACTGTAAAAAATACATGGCAAATAGAAATCCAAACTTAATGGTCTTCAGAGATGGAGGGGAGGGGTTAAGGGTAGTTGAAGGATGGGATTAAAAACAAAACAAAAGATAACTATTGTAAAATACATTGTCAGTCAAATGTATATAGTATGTATAAGCTGTAGAAGTCTAAGTGTTGTTGTCCTCCGATTAGGGGAGGGGTGGTAGGGTTAGGGGAAAATAATGAAGGAAAATATATTTTCCAAAAACATTAATGGGGGATTGGAAATGATGCAGACAATTACATTGATTGAAGCCATAATCTATCTGCAATATTAAAGCTGATCTACACCCCCTCCCAAAATAAAGTTGGTTAAAATGCACATTTTTATTTTCTTGAATTTTAATGTATATGTAACGGTCGTCTTTTGGTGAGAGAGTGGACCAAGGCGCAGCGGGTGATGAATACATGATGAATTTAATTGATAAGACGAACACTGACACGAAAATACACTTGATAATTACAAAACAACAAACGATGTTAAACAGACCTGAACATGAGAACTACATAAAACGAAGAACGCACGAACAGGAAAGAACGAAATGAACGAGACGAGACAGTACCGTGTGGTGTAACAAACACAGACACAGCAACAAGAACAATCACCCACAAACAAACAGTGAGAACAGCCTACCTTAATATGGTTCTCAGTCAGAGGAAACGTCAAACACCTGCCCCTAATTGAGAACCATATCAGGCAACACATTTAACCCAACATAGAAACACATAACATAGACTACCCACCCAGCTCACGTCCTGACCAACTAAACAAAGTTAAACAAAGGAAAATAAGGTCAGGAACGTGACAGTATATTACATACTGTAACGTTCTTCGTCGGGCGAAAGAGAGGAGGACCAAAATGCAGCGTGATGATTATCCATTTTAATAGAATAATTTAACAACGAACAAAAACAATAAACCGACAAAATGAACGAAGACGAAACAGTCCCGTAATGTGAACAGGAACACAGTAAGAGGAACAATCACCCACAACCCACAATACAAAACAGGCTACCTAAATATGGTACCCAATCAGAGACAACGACTAACACCTGCCTCTGATTGAGAACCATATCAGGCCAAACACATAGAAACAGACAAACTAGACATACAAAATAGAATGCCCACCCACATCACACCCTGACCAAACAAAACATAGAAACATACAAAGCAAACTATGGTCAGGGCGTGACACATACAGTATTCTAAAATAATATCAATAATATTCACATTGTGGATTATATACATTAATAAAGTGATAGCTACTCCAACTTCATGATTTACTTAGGCTTTTGAGGAGCTCATACTCAATGCAGCTACAAAACTGTTTGTGTTCAAACTTAACATGCTTTGAAAATACAACAGAACAGATTAACAGGAAATGTATTTCTGAGAGGTGTTGACATGTTGACAGCACCGAGCTATCTATTTGAACTACTGGTGCACAGCTCGGACACCCATGCATACCCCACAAGACATGCCACAAGAGGTCTCTTCACAGTCCCCAAGTCCAAAACAGACTATGGGAGGCACACAGTACTACATAGAGCCATGACTACATGGAACTCTATTCCACATCAAGTAACTGATGCCAGCAGTAAAATTTGATTTAAAAAACTGAGAAAAACACACCTTATGGAACATCAGGGACTGTGAAGCAACACACACATAGGCCCAGACACATGCATACACACACATGATAACATACGCACTATACACACGTACACATGGATTTAGTACTGTAGGTATGTGGTCGTGGTGGAGTAGGGGCCTGAGGGCACACAGTGTATTGTGAAATCTGTGAATGTATTGTAATGTTTTTAAAATTGTATAAACTGCCCTTCATTTTCCTGGACCAAGCTAACAGCTAATGGGGATCCATAATAAATACAAATACAAATGAGATGTTCTCTATCAGATGGCCCCCCCAAGAAACATATCTTAAAGCCATGCCCCTACTAAGCTACGCCTCCTCCAGGAACCAGTTGCTACATTGAACCATTAAAGCAGGGGTGTCGAACTCATTCTATGGAGGCCCTAGTGTCTGTAGGTTTTAGTTTTACAATTAAGCCCTAGACAACCAGGTGTGGGGAATTCAAATCAAATCAAATGATATTTCTCACATGCGCCGAATACAACAGGTGTAGACCTTACAGTGAAATGCTTACTTAACCAACAACGCAGTTTTAAGAAAATAAGTGTCACGTTCTGACCATAATTTCCTTTGTTTTGTCTTTATTTAGTATGGTCGGCGTGAGTTGGGGTGGGCAGTCTATGTTTGTATTTCTATGTTTTGCTATTTCTGTGTTTGGCCTGATATGGTTCTCAATCAGAGGCAGCTGTCAATCGTTGTCCCTGATTGGGAACCATATTTAGGTAGCCTGTTTTGTGTTGGGTTGTCTTCAGTCTTCGTGTGTCTGCACCAGACAGAACTGTTTTGGTTTTTCACATTTGTTGTTTTTGTATTTTGAGTGTTCACTTTTATTAAACAAGATGAACAATTACCACGCTGCATATTGGTCCTCCGATCCTTCTAACTTCTCCTCCTCGGACGAGGAGGAAGACGAAAACCGTTACAATAAGAGTTAAGAAAATATTGACAAATAAACTAAAGTAAAAAAATGACACAATAAAATAACAATAATGAGGCTATATACAGGGGTTACCGGTACAGGATCAATGTGCAGGGGTAGAGGTTAGTCGAGGAAAGTACTCATAGATCTAAAACAGCGAGTAGCAGAAGTGTAAAAAAAGGTGGGGGTCAATGTAAATAGTCCGGGTAGCCATTTGATTAATTGTTCAGCATTCTTATGGCTTGGGGGTAGAGGCTGTTATTAAAGAGCCTTTTGGACCTATACTTGGCGCTCCGGTTCCTTGTCTTCCACAATTATTTGGGATTCTTACTAATTAGTGACCTTAATTCATCAATCAAGTATAAGGGAGCATTGAAAACCCGCAACACTCCGCCCTCCGTAGAATGAGTTTTACACCTGTGCTTCCAAGAACGCCTCAACTAACCGAAATATGAACCATTTAATAGCAGTGGTTCCTTAAGGAACTCCAGAAGGAGAAGATTGAAAAGTACTGTAAAGTCAGCCTTAAATCAGGAGAAGAATGCCTGTAGAAAAGTCAGTGACAACATTTACAAGATCGCATTTATTGACCAGGCAGGTATGGACATGTTGAAATTATTATTTAATACAGTACTTGGGTAAAACAAAAACAAGTAGCCTATATGTTCAAATGTTTTCCTGTCATCTGAAGCTGCACGTTTCACTTTCACATAATTTACATGCATGCATTCAACACACGCACACGCACGCAAGCACGCACGACGCAGCCACTCACGCACCTCGCACACACACAACACACCACACAACACACACAAAACACACACACACACACACACACACACACACACACCACACCCACACACACACACGCCTCAGGTAGCCTAACAGTTCAGAGTGTTGGGCCAGTAACCTAAAGGTTGCTGGTTTGAACCCCTGGCCTGGCAAAGTGGAAAGATATGCCGTTCTACCCTTGAGCAAGGCAGTTAACCCCAAACAACAACTGCGCCGATAACATCGATTAAGGCAGGACCTCTTGGGTTGGGTTAAATGCGGAATATATATTTTGGTTGAATGCATTCAGTTATGCAATAGACTAGGTATGCCCTTTGCCTTCTCTCTCTCAGAGCATGGATATAAATGGCCAATTGATTGTACGTATTCACAAGAGTTATCACTTTTATTTTTTCTTCTTCTTTTTTTTTTTTACAACTGGAAATAAATCCTGGGATGTGTTGTCAAAACAACCACATAGCCTGCAGTCGGGAAGCCCGCAATTTGGGAACCAGGAGACAATATATCAAATGGAGTGGCTGCAGTTCCGAATGATCTGGAAGCCTCTTCCAGATAAACAAATATCTGAAACTTTTGCTGATGTGTGAGATTCTCAACTTTCTGCACAGGCCAAAATCTGGCTAGCTTACATTTGACGTAAACTGCATAACGTGTACAAATCATACTAATCAAGCACAATATTTAGAACATACAGTTTAGTAAAAACTAATGCAGTAGGCTAAACATATCAGCATACAGTAGTAGGCTCATCCTACTGAGAATGCACCATCTAATTGCGTAATTACCTTGATTCCTGCCATTTGTTCATTTTGGTACAGTGCATCCCCTCACGTCTCAGCGAATTAAAGATGAAAGCTGAAATGAGTATGACATCCTGACATTGAAAGCATAGTAAAGGTTCGAAATTTCACATATAAAATGTAAAAAAATATCATACTAAAAATGCCTACTATTTAGAAATCAATTTGGACACGACCACAATCTCTGACCACAATGTCTGCTCTATTGTTTCTTCTGCCCACTGAACAGGCTACTCTGGCGAATTTCAGTGAAGAATAGAGAATGGTGCTTGTTTAATAAAGTTCATTCCAATCTTTAAGAATAACACCTAGCCAATCTCAAATAGAGTCATTGGCCTAACTGATTATTGAGTTGCAACTGTCAATGGAAGCAACCAAAATAGTCCTACTGTAGGCCCATGGCAATATTTCAAAATATAATCGCAGTTAAAACAGGAGAGAAAAGGAGACAAAGAAAAAAACTCTTATACAGATGAAGTTGGAAGTTTACATATACTTAGGTTGGAGTAATTAAAACTTGTTTTTCAACCACTCCACACATTTCTTGTTAAAACAAACTATCGTTTTGGCAAGTCAGGATGGACATCTACTTTGTCTATGACACAAGTAATCTGTCCAACAATTGTTTACAGACAGATTATTTCACTTATAATTCACTGTATCACAATTCCAGTGGGTCAGAAGTTTACATACACTAAGATGACTGTGCCTTTAAACTGCTTGGAAAATTCCCCAAAATGAAGTCATGGCTTTAGAAGCTTCTGATTGTCTAATTGACATCATTTGAGTCAATTGGAGGTGTACCTGTGGATGTATTTCATGGCCTAACTTCAAACTCAGTGCCTCTTTCCTTGACATCATGAGAAAATCAAAATAAATCAGCCAAGACCTCAGAAAAGAAATTGTAGACCTCACAAGTCTGGTTCATCCTTGGGAGCAATTTCCCAAACACCTGAAGGTACCACGTTCATCTGTACAAACAATAGTATGCAAGTATAAACACCATGGGACCACGCAGCCGTCATACCGCTCAGGAAGGAGACACGTTCTGTCTCCTAGAGATGAACCTACTTTGGTGCGAAAAGCGCAAATCAGTCCCAGAACAACAGCAAAGGACTTTGTGAAGATGCTGGAGGAAACAGGTACAAAATTATCTATATCCACAGTAAAACGAGTCCTATATCGACATAACCTGAAAGGCCGCTCAGCAAGGAAGAAGCCACTGCTCCAAAACCACCATAAAAAAGACAGACTACGGTTTGCAACTACACATGGGGACAAAGATCGTACTTTTTGGAGAAATATTCTCTGGTCTGATGAAACAAAAATAGAACTGTTTGACCATATTGACCATCGTTATGTTTGGAGGAAAAAGGGGGAGGCTTGCAAGCCGAAGAACACCATCCCAACCATGAAGCACGGGGTTGCAGCATCATGTTGTGGGGGTGCTTTGCTGCAGGAGGGTCTGGTGCACTTCACAAAAAAGATGGCATCATGAGGTAGGAAAATTATGTGGATATATTGAAGCAACATCTCAAGACATCAGTCAGGAAGTTAAAGCTTGGTCTCAAATGGGTCTTCCAAATGGACAATGACGCCAAGCATACTTCCAAAGTTGTGGCAAAATGGCTTAATAAGGGCAACAAAGTCAAGGTATTGGAGTGGCCATCATAAAGCCCTGATCTCAATCCTATAGAAAATTTGGGCAGAACTGAAAAAGCGTGTGCGAGCAAGGAGGCCTACAAACCTGACTCAGTTACACCAGCTCTGTCAGGAGGAATGGGCCAAAATGCACCCAACTTATTGTGGGAAGCTTGTGGAAGGCTACCCGAAATGTTTGACCCAAGTTAAATAATTTAAAGGCAATGCTACCAAATACGAATTGAGTGTAGGTAAACTTCTGACCCACTGGGAATGTGATGAAAGAAATAAAAGCTGAAATAAATAATTCTCTCTACTATTATTCTGACATTTCACATTCTTAAAATAAAGTAATGACTGACCTAAGACAGGGAATTTTTACTAGGATTAAATGCCAACTCCCCGTGCTTACTGTGGGGAGCGTGTGACCGGTCAGGCACCGTGTTATGCGGTGATGCGCACGGTGTCTCCAGTGCGCATTCACAGCCCGGTGCGCTCTGTTCCAGCTTCCCGCAGTTGCCGTGCTAGAGTGGGCATTCAGCCAGGACGCGTTGTGCCAGCTCTACGCTCCAGACCTCCAGTGCGCATCCACAGCCCAGTATATCCTGCACCGGCTCTACGCACTATGCCTCCAGTGCGCCTTCATAGCCCAGTGCATCCTGTTCCAGCTCTCCACACTCACCGAGCTAAAGTGGGTATCCAGCCAGGACGCATTGTGGCAGCTCCACGTACCAGTCTTCCAGTACATCTCCTCAGTCCAGTGAGACCTGTTCCGGCTCCACGTACGAAGCCTCCAGTGATGATCCATGGCACGAAGCCTCCAGTGACGATCCATGGCCAGAAGCCTCCAGCGACGATCTATGGCACGAAGCCTCCAGCGACGATCCATGGCACGAAGCCTCCAGCGACAATCCATGGCACGGAGCCTCCAGCGACGATCCAGGGCACGGAGCCTCCATTGACGATCCATGGCACGGAGCCTGCAGCGACGATCCGCGGTCCGGAGCCTCCGGCGACGGTCCCCTGTCCGGAGCCTCCGGCGACGGTCCCCTGTCCGGAGCCTCCGGCGACGGTCCCCAGTCCGGAGCCTCCGGCGACGGTCCCCAGTCCGGAGCCTCCGGCGGCGGTCCCCAGTCCGGAGCCTCCGGCGACGGTCCCCAGTCCGGAGCCTCCGGCGACGGTCCCCAGTTCGGAGCCTCCGGCGGCGGTCCCCAGTCCGGAGCCTCCGGCGGCGGTCCCCAGTCCGTAGCCTGCAGCGACGGTCCCCAGTCCGGAGCCTGCAGCGACGGTCCCCAGTCCGGAGCCTGCAGCGACTGTCCCCAGTCCGGTGCCTGCAGCGACGGTTCCCAGTCCGGAGCCTCCGGCGATGATCGGTGGTCTGGTTCCTCCAGCGATGATCTGCGGCCCCGTTCCTCCAGTGAAGGTCCATGCACCAGGGCCACCACCAAAGCGGAGGGATCTGCGGGCGGAGGGGGGGTCTACGTCCCGTACCGGAAGCCGGTGAATGGATGCCCACTGGACCCTGCCCTTTAGAGGCAGGTTTTGCGGCGCGAGTCCGCACCTTTGGGGGGGGGGGGGTACTGTCACGCCCTGGCCATAGAGAGGTTTTTATTCTCTATGTGTGGGTAGGTCAGGGTGTGACTAGGGTGGGCATTCTAGTTTCTTATTTCTATGTTAGTGTGGTTCCCAATCAGAGGCAGCTGTCTATCGTTGTCTCTGATTGGGGATCATATATAAGTTGTCATTTTCCGTTTGGGTTTTGTGGGATGTTGTTTTCTGTTTAGTGTTTTTCCTGACAGAACTGTGGCTTTCGTTTTCACCTTTTGTCATTTTGTTTGAGTGTTTTTTTTAAAACATTAAATCGTGACACTTTCCACGCTGTGCTTAGGTCTCATTCAGACGATAGGCGTTACAGTCAGGAACTGTGAAAACTGAGTTTAAATGTATTTGGCTAAGATGTATGTAAACTTACGACTTCAACTGTATGTCTTAGTTATGAAAATTCTCACCTCCCAAATATTGAGAGAACAGTAGGCTTGTCTTTATCATTAGGTGAGTCAGTGCCCTGGATAAAAATAAATCCTCTTCCAGGCCAGATGGAAGTCATAAAATCTCACTTCTGAAAGTTCATATTCTGATAACTCATAGCCAAATAATGTTGTTGACTCATCCTATATTCATGTGGCATGCGTCACCTAGATGCGATTGCCCCCAGGTGCGTCTCATTGTAAAATGACAATGTTCCGTGTGCCAGCAGATATATTATAGACGTGTACAGGTTGGTGTACCTGGGGAGGATGAGACCGGTAAATGTGTCTTCAGTCCAAATTCCAGTGTAGCAACCTGGTTGCCTAATCAATCAATCAATCAATTTTATTTTATATAGCCCTTCGTACATCAGCTAATATCTCGAAGTGCTGTACAGACACCCAGCCTAAACCCCAAAACAGCTAGTAATGCAGTGTGTTAGAAGCACGGTGGCTAGGAAAATCCCTAGAAAGGCCAAAACCTAGGAAGAAACCTAGAGAGGAACCAGGCTATGAGGGGTGGCCAGTCCTCTTCTGGCTGTGCCGGGTGAGATTATAACAGAACTATGCCAAGATGTTCAAAATGTTCATAAGTGACAAGCATGGTCAAATAATAATCATGAATAATTTCAGTTGGCTTTTCATAGCCGATCATCAAGAGTTGAAAAACAACAGGTCTGGGACAGGTGCGGTTCCAATAACCGCAGGCAGAACAGCTGAAACTGGAATAGCAGCAAGGCCAGGCGGACTGGGACAGGCAAGGAGTCACCCACGGGCGCAGTCGAGCGACGGCATGGTCCTAGGGCCCAGGTCCTCCGAAGAAAAGAAAGAGAGAAGGAGAAAATTAAGAGAGAGCCAAGATTTTCAAAAATTTCCATAAATGACAAGCAATGGTCAAATAATAATCAAGGAATAAATCTCAGTTGGCTTTTCATAGCCGATCATTAAGAAGAGTTGAAAACCAGCAGTCTGGGACAGGTAGGGGTTCCATAACCGCAGGCAGAACAGTTGAAACTGGAAATAGCAGCAAGGCCAGGCGGACTGGGGACAGCAAGGAGTCACCACGGCCGGTAGTCCCGACGTATGGTCCTAGGGCTCAGGTCCTGCCGAGAGAAAGAAAGAGAGAAGGAGAAAATTAGAGAGAGACAAGATTTTCAAAATGTTCATAAATGACAAGCATGGTCAAATAATAATCAGGAATAAATCTCAGTTGGCTTTTCATAGCCGATCATTAAGAGTTGAAAACAGCAGGTCTGGGACAGGTAGGGGTTCCGTAACCACAGGCAGTAACAGTTGAAACTGGAATAGCAGCAAGGCCAGGCGGACTGGGAGACAGCAAGGTGTCATCATGCCCGGTAGTCCTGACGTATGGTCCTAGGGCTCAGGTTCTCAGAGAGAAAAGAGAACGAGAGAATTAGAGAGAGCATACTTAAATTCACACAGGACACTGGATAAGACAGGAGAAGTACTCCAGGTAACCAGCTGACCCTAGCCCCCGACACAAACTACTGCAGCATAAATACTGGAGGCTGAGACAGGAGCGGTCAGGAGACACTGTGGCCCAATCCGAAGAAACCCCCGGACAGGGCCAAATAAGGAAGGATATAACCCCACCCACTTTGCCAAAGCACAGCCCCCGCACCACTAGAGGAGAAATCCTCAACCACCAACCTTACAATCCTGAGACCAAGGCCGAGTATAGCCAGTAGCCGCACAAAGGTCTCCACCACAGCACAAAAACCAGGGGGGGCGCCAACCCAGACAGGAAGATCACGTCAGTAACTCACCCACTCAAGTGACGCACCCTCTCTAGGGACGGCATGAAAGAGCACCAGCAGCCAGTGACTCAGCCCCTGTAACAGGTTAGAGGCAGATAATCCCAGTGAGAGAGGGGAACCGGCCTGGCAGAGACCAGCAAGGGCGGTTCGTTGCTCAGAGCCTTTCCGTTCACCTTCACACTCGCTGGCCGGCTACACTCAATCATATGACCTACTGAAGAGATAATCTTCAGTAAAGACTTAAAGGTTGAGACCGAGTCTGCGTCTCTCACATGGGTAGGCAGACTGTTCCATAAAAATGGAGATCTATAGGAGAAAGCCCTGCTCCGCTGTTTGCTTAGAAATTCTAGGGACAATTAGGAGGCCTGCGTCTTGTGAACCGTAGCGTACGTATTGGTATGTACGGCAGGACCAACTCGGAAGAATAGGTAGGAGCAAGCCCATGTAACGCTTTATAGGTTAACAGTAAAACCTTGAAATCAGCCCTTGCCTATAACAGGAAGCCAGTGTAGGGAAGCTAGCACTGGAGTAATATGATCAAATTTCTTGGTTCTAGTCAGGATTCTAGCAGCCGTATTTAGCACTAACTGAACGTTTATTAAGTGCTTTATCCGGGTAGCCGGAAAGTAGAGCATTGCAGTAGTCTAACCTAGAAGTAACAAATGCATGGATTATTTTTTCTGCATCATTTTTGGACAGAAAATTTCTGATTTTGCAATGTTACGTAGATGGAAAAAGCTGTCCTTGAAACAGTCTTGATATGTTCGTCAAAAGAGAGATAGGGTCAAGAGTAACGCCGAGGTCCTTCACAGTTTTATTTGAGACGACTTTACAACCATCAAGATGAATGTCAGATTTAACAGAAGATCTCTTTGTTTTCTTGGGACCTAGAACAAGCATCTCTGTTTTGTCCGAGTTTAAAAGTAGAATTTTTCAGCCATCCACTTCCTTATGTCTGAAACACAGGCTTCTAGCGAGGGCAATTTTGGGGCTTCACCATGTTTCATTGAAATGTACAGCTGTGTGTCATCCGCATAGCAGTGAAAGTTAACATATGTTTTCGAATAACATCCCCAAGAGGAAAATATATAGTGAAACAATAGTGGTCCTAAAACGGAACCTTGAGGAACACCGAAATGTACAGTTGATTTGTCAGAGGACAGACCATTCACAGGAACAAACTGATATCTTTCCGACAGGTAAGATCTAAACCAGGCCAGAACTTGTCCGTGTAGACCAATTTGGGTTTCCAGTCTCTCAAAAGAATGTGGTGATCGATGGTGTCAAAGGCAGCACTAAGGTCTAGTAGCACGAGACAGATGCAGAGCCTCGGTCTGAGCCATTAAAAGGTCATTTACCACCTTCACAAGTGCAGTCTCAGTGCTATGATGGGGTCTAAAACCAGACTGAAGCATTTCGTATACATTATTTGTTCTTCAGAAAGGCAGTGAGTTGCTGCGCAACAGCTTTTTCTAAAATCTTTGAGAGGAATGGAAGATTCGATATAGGCCGATAGTTTTTTATATTTTCCGGGTCAAGGTTTGGCTTTTTCAAGAGAGGCTTTATCACTGCCACTTTTAGTGAGTTTGGTACACATCCGGTGGATAGAGAGCTGTTTATTATGTTCAAACATAGGAGGGCCAAGCACAGGAAGCAGCTCCTTCAGCAGTTTAGTAGGAATAGGATCCAGTATGCAGTTGAAGGTTTAGAGGCCATGATTATTTTCATCATTGTTGTCAAGAGATATAGTACTAAAACACTTTAATGTCTCTCCCGATCCCAAGGCCCTCGCAGAGCTGTGCAGATCCAGGACAGCTAAGCCCTGGAGGAAATACGCAGATTCAAAGAGGAGTCCGTAATTTGCTTTCTAATGGTCATGATCTTTTCCTCAAAAGAAGTTCATGAATTTATTACTGCTGAAAGTGAAAGCATCCTCTCTTGGGGAATGCTGCTTTTTAGTTAGTTTCGCAACAGTATCAAAAATAAATTTGGATTGTTCTTATTTTCCTCGATTAAGTTGGAAAGTAGGATGAGCGAGCAGCAGTGAGGCTCTTCGGTACTGCCACGGTACTGTCTTTCCAAGCTAGTCGGAAGACTTCCCAGTTTGGTGTGGCGCATTTCCGTTCCAATTTCCTGGAAGCTTGCTTCAAAAGCTCGGGTATTTTCTGTTATACCAGGGAGCTAGTTTCTTATGACAAAATGTTTTTCGTTTTTAGGGTGCAACTGCATCTAGGGTATTGCGCAAGGTTAAATTGAGTTCTCAGTTAGGTGGTTAACTGATTTTTGTCCTCTGACGTCCTTGGGTAGGCAGAAGGAGTCTGGAAGGGATCAAGGAATTTTTTTGTGTTGTCTGAGAATTTATAGCACGACTTTTGATGCTCCTTGGTTGGGGTCTGAGCAGATTATTTGTTGCGATTGCAAACGTAATAAAATGGTGGTCCGATAGTCCACGGATTATGTGGAAAAACATTAAAGATCTACAACATTTATTCCATGGGACAAAACTAGGTCCAGAGTATGACTGTGCAGTGAGTAGGTCCAGAGACATGTTGGACAAAACCCACTGAGTCGATAATGCTCCGAAAGACTTTTGGAGTGGGTCTGTGGACTTCTCCATGTGAATATTAAAATCACCAAAAATTAGAATATGATCTGCTATGACTACAAGGTCTGATAGGAATTCAGGAAACTCAGAGAGGAACGCTGTATATGGCCCAGGAGGCCTGTAAACAGTAGCTATAAAAAGTGATTGAGTAGGCTGCATAGATTTCATGACTAGAAGCTCAAAAGACGAAAACGCCATTTTTTTTTTTGTAAATTGAAAATTTGCTATCGTAAATGTTAGCAACACCTCCGCCTTTGCGGGATGCACGGGGGATATGGTTACTTAGTGTAACCAGGAGGTGAGGCCTCATTTAACACAGTAAATTCATCAGGCTTAAGCCATGTTTCAGTCAGGCCAATCACATCAAGATTATGATCAGTGATTAGTTCATTGACTATGACTGCCTTTGAAGTGAGGGATTCTAACATTAAGTAACCCTATTTTGAGATGTGAGGTATCACGATCTCTTTCAATGATGGCAGGAATGGAGGAGGTCTTTATCTAATAAGATTGCTAAGGCGAACACCCGCATGTTTAGTTTTTGCCCAACCTAGGTCGAGGCACAGACACAGTCTCAATGGGTATGGCTGAGCTGACTACACTGACTGTGCTATTGGCAGACTCCACTAAGCTGGCAGGTTGGCTAACAGCCTGCTGCCTGGCCTGCACCCTATTTCATTGTGGGGCTAGAGGAGTTAGAGCCCTGTCTATGTTGGTAGATAAGATGAGAGCACCCCTCCAGCTAGGATGGAGTCCGTCACTCCTCAGCAGGTCAGGCTTGGTCCTGTTTGTGGGTGAGTCCCAGAAAGAGGGCCAATTATCTACAAATTCTATCTTTTGGGAGGGGCAGAAAACAGTTAATCTTAAGTATGTGTTGTTCAGCTGTTTGGCTCTCCTTCTACCTGCAGCACACCTCCCGCAACAATGCACTTTGTTCGTATGCTCTTGTTATTTAAAGCTAATTATTGTGCTAGAATGACTGTGAGTGACAGCACCAAAGATTGTGTTATATTTATATGCAGACCATACAATTCTATTGAATCTACGAACTGAAACTATGCTTCTGCAGTTAAAAAGGGTGTCGATTTACAACTTTCTTCTCTATTTCGTATTTCCATGATCCACCCCTGTTGGTAAAGAACCTTTGTTATGACAAATTGTTCATGTAGTGTTTGGTAATTATCAGAGGACCTAACCTCTAGAAAAAAAAGTTGTCTTAGATCGACTACTTACTCAGTGCTACACTTGCATTTTGTGGCCATGTCACCCCACTCCTCTGCACATCCACTGTCTTCCAGTTGAAGCTCGCATCATCTTCAAGACACTGGTGCTTGCCTACGGAGCAGCAAGGGGAACTGCACCTCCTTACCTTCAAGCTATGCTCAAAAAGGAAGTTCTGTGTGTAGGCTACATTTATAACAGTTCAAAACTTTGAAGTCTGAAATCATTCAAGCAAGTTATGTTATTAAGAATATCTTAATGGCTGTAAATAAGTTATGAATGATCCGTTTTGCTAAATACATTTATGTTCTGAGATGGTGAGCAATAGAACAATGGAAGTATGACATAGCTGCGTGTATCTCTACCTAATAACAGGAAAATTATATTAATAAAAAATGGTATCTTATAGTGGAGTGTTGGTGGTGGATGTTAACTTATCTCTCTAGTAGTTACAGGTTATGAAGTGATTCTACAAAGGACTACAATAATCCCACTCAATAGGCTACCATACAATTTCATCCTATTATTTAGGCTACAATTGCTATGTAATTTGAAATGTATTGAAGACACACAACACAAGTGGAGATATACTGTATGTGCGTAATTGCCCAATTGTATTTGTTCCACAGTAAAGAGACAATGATGCAGCGAGCTCTCACCCAGGAAAGTGATCTATGAACCAGAGGAGAAAGACGAAGCAGTGGGGAACTACAGATCTAAACAGTGAACCCACTCCTTGCTTTCAGAACTAAACGTTGGATCAGAACCCCCCTAAGAGGCTATTCTGATGTTGGTGGTGTTTCAAAGAAGTGTGCCACTTCAGCTACATAAGAAGTATAGTTCCTACAGCCAATAATGTTCATGTTGTCTCTGTAAAAGAACAAAACCAGGACAAACATGAAACCTATTTGAGATCCAGACCTGCTACAACCTACAAAGTAAAACGGGGGTACGGAGTAGTATTGCATTTATGTACATGCCTACCTTCAAAGATACATTCTCCGATTAATATTACATGTCAAATGAACTGTCAAATTAACTGTATACACTGAAAATATACTTCAAGTATTGCCACCTTAAACAATACGTATATATACAGTTCTATGATAATCATTACTGTATTGTACTAATACTGTATAAAACATTCCCATCTGTTCATGGTTATAATCAACTAAAGCTTGTGTACATTTTATATTACTGGTGCTTGAGTAAATAACATACATTTTATGTATGTACTGTATGTAGCTAAATATATTGGTCCTACTTTACAGCATAATAAGTATTCAGAAATCGATGTATTTACATGGTAGCTACACAAGCAGGTACAGTGTAATTACACAGTGTAGGTACACATCCTGAAATGCAGTCTGTTTGTGACAACTTTACACTCTTTGCCACTCCTTGCCATCTCAAACATGAAAGAAAATTGTTGGCATGACAAGGAGTGAAAAGAAATGGAATGCTAGCACAGGACAGACTGAACACGTTGTGTACAGGTAACTGCCAACATAATGGAAACATAGGTGTGGTTCCTGAGTTAATTATGCAATTAACATCCCATCGTGCTTAGGGTCATGTTTAAAAATACTTGTCAGGCCATTATGTTGGCTACATAACTATGCCCCCATAGGATGACAATGTCCCCAACCATAGGGCACGAGTGGGCACTGAATGGTTTGATGAGCATGAAAACGATGTAAACCATATGCCATGGCCGTCTCAGTCATCAGATCTCAACCAAATTGAACACTTATGGGAGAGTCTGGAGCGGCAACGGAGACAGCGTTTTCCACCATCAACAAAACACCAAAGTATGGAATTTTCCTTAGAGAATGGTGTTGGAATTGCATCCAGACACTTGTAGAATCTATGCGAATTTGTATTGAATCTGTTCTGGCTTGCGGCCCAACGCCCTATTAAGACACTTTATGTTGGTGTTTCCTTTATTTTGGCAGTTACCTGTAGTTCTCGTTATACCTGTATATCTAGAAGGTGTTGAACTATAATGCCTCTTCAGTCACACATGTGGCCCAATACAGTACACACACACACACACACATACACACACACACACAATATCTATTCTAATCCATCACCATCAATTCAAATTGGATCAAAGACCTAGAGATGAAAGCTTGCGTGTTTACAAATACCCTGTTTTGTTCGAGGTCTAGAATCTGAACCATCACAGAAACAGAATATGAAAAAGTACTTTGAAATTCGCCATAAATCCGGCGGAGATTGCGGATCAGTAGAAACAGTTGGTGACAACTTTCAGGAGCAATTAGGGTTAAGTGCCTTGCTCAAGGGCACATTGACAGATTGATCACCTATTCATCTCAGGGATTTGAACCAGCAACATTTCAGTTACTGGCCCAACTCTCTTAACTGCTAGGCTACCTGCTGCCTATAAAGTACAGTACATACAGTACATGCTGCCATGACAACAACAACAACTCATTATGCCTCTGAAACTCTTTCAGTCTAGAAGAGGGTACTTCAGAAACCTAATCATGTGTTGGAGATGCCTGGAGGACCTCTCTCCCTCACTCTGAGAGACAGCCTGGAGACTCCACCCACAACAACCTCCCCAGTCAGCAGTCAGGAGGTGAGGCCAGACTAAACAAACACACCTTTACAGTACATGCAAAGTCACATAACCTGTTAGATACAACATTTATTTTCCATAATATGAGGTCAAAACACACAGACGTCAATGCACTGTTGTTGTATTTACATCCCAGTAAACATAAAGTTTAGTCATATATCATGGATCTGTCAGGTAATAACTTTATTATGCCTTCAAATGAGGTCAAAATAATCTGATTTTATTACATGTTTGGTTTATGTGATATTGTAATATGTGGTCAGAGATTCAGGCGGTGTCATGTGGAGATGGAGATGCAATCAGGTTGGGGTGGGACCATGGAAGGTACAGGTAGAGAGACTGTTCAAACAGCTCTAGGAGCGGTACAAATGCCACTATGAGATAGACCCATGTAAGCTCCAGACTCTGCTGCAGAGCAGTACCCTGGGTTTGGAGGATGTGAGGGTGTACTGCGAGGCAGGGGAAGGGTTTGCGGTGGTGGTTAGAGATGGGGCCGAGGTCCAGGCCAAGCTGAAGGAGCTGGGTCAGGGTCTATCAGGGAAGCAGGGGAAGATCAGCACCAACTGTCGTCTGGGCCAGTCCAAGCTCCTTCTTCTAGGGGAAGTGATAGTAAAGGATCTAGGTGAAGTTGTTGTTCCAGGAGTGAGGGTGACGTGTGGTGATTCAGATTAGCTAGCACTGGAGGGTTCAACAAGTAAATTCCGGAAAGCCAGACAGTTGGTTACAGATAAAATCTCTCCGGTGCTGAAGCGGGTGGTGTCCATCTAATATGGGAGGCCTGGGGGCCTGGGCAGCCTTCTGGGTCAGGTAAAGGTGGAGCTAGGGGACACAGAGCTCCATCTGTTCTCCCTCTCCTCCTGGAAACTGGACCAGGCTGAGAAGGATTTGCTAGAGGGAGTTTGGGGAAGAGAAGATCAACTTGCCCAACTGTGCCACCCTGCCATCTGAACTGAAGACGAAGCTTGAGAAGAAGGTTAAATCAAATCAAATGTATTTATAAAGCCCTTCTTACATCAGCTGATCTCTCAAAGTGCTGTATAGAAACCCAGCCTAAAACCCCAAACAGAAAGCAATGCATGTGTAGAAGCACAGTGGCTAGGAAAAACTTCCTAGAAAGGCCAGAACCTAGGAAGAAACCTAGAGAGGAACCAGGCTATGAGGGGTGGCCAGTCCTCTTCTGGCTGTGCCAGGTGGAGATTATAACAGAACATGGCCAAGATGTTCAAATGTTCATAGGTGACCAGCAGGGTCAAGTAATAATATTCACAGTGGATGTCGAGGGTGCAACAGGTCAGCACCTCAGGAGTAAATGTCAGTTGGCTTTTCATAGCCGATCATTCAGAGTATCTCTACCGCTCCTACTGTCTCTAGAGAGTTGAAAACAGCAGGTTTGGGACAGATAGCACGTCCGGTGAACAGGTCAGAATTCCATAGCCGCAGGCAGAACAGTTGAAACTGGAGCAGCAGCACGGCCAGGTGGACTGGAGACAGCAAGGAGTCATCAGGCCAGATAGTCCTGAGGCATGGTCTTAGGGCTCAGGTCCTCCGAGAGAGAGAAAGAAAGAAAGAAAGAAAGAAAGAGAGAGAGAAAGAGAGAGAGTTAGAGAGAGCATACTTCAATTCCCACAGGACACCGGATAAGACAAGAGAAATACTCCAGATATAACAGATTGGCCCTAGTCCCCCAACACAAACTACTGCAGCATAAATACTGGAGGCTGAGACGGGAGTGGTCGGGAGACACTGTGCCCCCATCCAATCATACCCCCGGACAGGGCCAAACAGGCAGGATATAACCCCACCTACCTTCCCAAAGCACAGCTCCCACACCACTAGAGGGATACCTTCAACCACCAACTTACCATCCTTAGAGAAGGCAGAGTATAGCCCACAAAGATCTCTGCCACGGCACAACCCAAGGGGGTGGCACCAACCCAGACAAGAAGATCACATCATTGACTCAACCCACTCAAGTGACGCACTCAAGTGACGCACCCCTCCCATGGACGGCATGGAAGAGCACCAGTAAGCCAGTGTCTCAGCCCCTGCAACAGGGTTAGAGGCAGAGAATCCCAGTGGAGAGAGGGGAACCGGCCAGGCAGAGACAGCAAGGGCGGTTCGTTGCTCCAGTGCCTTTCCGTTCACCTTCGCACTCCTGGGCCAGACTACACTCAATCATAGGACCTACTGAAGAGATTAGTCTTCAATAAAGACTTAAAGGTTGAGACCGAGTCTGCGTCTCTCACATGGGTAGGCAGACCATTCCATAAAAATGGAGCTCTATAGGAGAAAGCCCTGCCTCCAGCTGTTTGTTTAGAAATTGGAGATGAACTAGAGCAGTTGCCAGGTAGTGGCCATGTTCTGCTGCTGAGCCACGTGAAGCAGGTTCTGGAACTTAACGCAGCCAATGAGGACCTGGATCACGTTGCAGCTCTGAGCCTGGCGGGGGGCCTGAGGTACAGCAGGCCAGCAGGGATCTGGTTAGGCAGATAGGGAGAGTACCCACAGGTACAGTGGTAGAGACCACAGGAGGGAATCTGCCTTGTAAGATGCTGGTGCATTAGGTGGGACCAGTAGAGGGCAGCATAGGTGACAATGAGCGCCTTCTACTGGAGAAAACAGTAAAGGTAGCCCTGTATCTGACAGAGACCATGGTGAGTGTGTCATTGCAAACACACACACACACACCACACCACACACACACACACACACACACACACACACACACACACACACACACACCATTAAGCCTTTTCCCTTTCTCTCCCCCTTCCTGTCTGGCAGTAGACATACCTTCTGATGCTGTTCAGACTGACCAGAACAGGGCAGTGTTCCAGAACAAACTGGGAAAGAAAACCATAGACGTCAACTGGATATTTGACGACTGAGGTGAGAGACATCTATGGTACTCCATTTTATCACAGCCTCTAATGCTGTGACTTCACACGTTATGGTTAGAGCCAGGAGTGGGCCTGACCACATGACTAAAGTCATGACTCCAACACTCATACATAATTTACATTTACAAACAAAGCATTTTCAGTTTAGTGAGTCCCCCAGATCAGAGGCAGTAGGAATGACCAGGGATGTTCTCTTGATAAGTGTGTGAATATGACCATTTTCCAGTCCTGCTAAGCATTCAAAATGTAACGAGTACTTTTAGGTGTCAAAGAAAATGTATGGAGTAAAAAGTACATTATTTTCTTTAAGAAGATCGTGAAGTAAAAGTAGTCAAAAATATAAATAGTAAAGTACAGATACCCCCAACACTACTTAAGTAGTAGTTTTACTTAAGTACTTCACACCACTGCAATTATCTCAGAATCATACTTTTGCAGATAGAAACTTAAAGTCCCAAGCTCTCGTACTGCTTATGTAAAAACGGCTTCATAAATTAAATTTTAGAAATGTTTTATACACTCAGTGTGTATGTATTTGTACTGCTGGTGCCCCAGTCAGACTGCCCTAGTGCACTCTACGAATAGCCTGACCTGTGGTCTTCAATGTCCTCATATGAGGCAACCAGCAGAATGTTCTCACCTTCTACTGCCAGTAACTAACCATCCACTGAGGCAGCCTTTCTCAACCCTCTCCTTGGAGACCACCATATATTCCATGTAGAGTTAGAGCACCTGATTCCACTTGTCAACTAATCATCAAGCCTTTGGCTACGAATGTATGATCTTAATTTGAGCCAGTTTGCTACAGCACGAAAGGAAATGTGAATTATGTATATTATAATTAATGCCCATAACAGTCTAAACCCTGTCTAAGTCGGGGGAGGGGGTTCTATTAAGCTATATGGCATTGTTTTAAGAAGGATTATTTAGCTATTTTGAGTTTTTAGACCCTTTTGAAGTATAAAAAAAAAGATAATACAATTATTTGCTGAACAATTTAATTTTGCCTTACTGCTATTAGCCCAAACGTAAGTTATATGGGCCGAGAATGTGGTGTTTGGAGGATATATTGGCACGGGTGTTGTTAGGCCCGAGACGAAGTCAAGAAAACCTTCCCTTTCTCATCATCCAGGCATACCACCCTCCCAAATCGTTGCTCCCGTACTTGGGACATAGACGTGGACAACCGCCAGGCTCTGGAGAGGGAACCCGCGCCTGCGCCCTGTCCTCCGGAGCGCCTCTTACGTTCCCACGGAGGTAAGGGATCGACTATTGACCTGGGCGCACACATCCCTTGCAGCTGGACACCCAGGTATCAGCCACGCCACTCAATCCATCTCCGTTAAGTACTGGTGGCCCATATTGGAGCAGGATGCTATTTCAACTCCTGCTCCGTATGTACCCAGACCAAATCTCCCGGCACGCTCTAGCAGGGAAACTCCTTCCACTCCACATGCCTCAGCGGCCTTGGTCCCATCTGTCCATAGACAGACCTTTCCACCCAGCATCCTAATTCATCGAGTACAAAGCAAGATGCATTTACACACACACAAAAATGATACTTTACTGTTATCATGTAGTTACATTTATTATAACTTTAAGACATACCGGGGAATAACGTGCAGAATAACTTGCATAACATGCAGGTCCATGGAAATAAATTGATAAGAGAAATTGGATAAGAATTGTACATGTGCAGTCTAGCATCTCCATACATGAAAAACCTTACATTGTGTCAATGAGTGAGATCACTGCCCAAAGCAGTCCAAACATTAGTTTACATTATTCATTTGTCAATACAAATAGACAGAACAAGACAACAATAAAGACATTCTTAAAATATATTAAAATAAAAATAAAAATGTCTTATAATTTACAAAGTATACTTTAAAAAGTGATACTGCCACTTTAAAAGCCTGGTAGAAAACCTTTACAAGTATTTTAAGTTATTACGGTAAAACACATCACTCACTTCTCAGTAGTAGGCTATCTCTGTCAGTCTTGTTTCAGTAAAGTGTCTTCCTCTCTACAAAGGTCTGTCAGTATGTGATTCTTCAGTCTCTTCATCACTGTACTTTAAGGATGAAGCCAACTTGTCACTTAAGCTTATGTTGCCTTAGCAACATGTAAATCATAGGAGAGCTCTGGTCAAAAGTAGCACACTACATAGGGAATAGGGTGCCATTTTGGAGGCACTTCCTAGTCTGCCATTATATTGCATTATGCCACGTCAGCCTCTATTGTCAATTAAACACAACAGAGACATTTCACTATTCAAAGTACAATATAATGACTTAGTTATCCACTAACTTATCTGGTGCCATACTCATGGTCTACGCCCCAAATGGCTCCCTATTCCCTATTTAGTGACTACTTTTGACCAGGGCCCATAGGGCTATGGTCAAAAGTAGTGCACTATAGAGGGAATACGGTGCAATTTCAGAAGGAGCCATAGTGATCGCATTGCTAAAGGAAAAGAGTCCTTCTGAAATAAGGCACTTTTATTCATTCTGATAGAAAATCTTCATATAATGTGTTCAATCTTACATTTTATTAGTGTAAATACATAATCATGATTGTGAAAAGACGTGCAAAATGTACAATGTATTTTAACATAAAATGTAAGAAATAAATACATTGGCATAGACATTTTATTTTACACACTCACAAACTAATTTTCTATGTGAAAATATAAATCGTTCAATAAGGATTGTTTGAAAGGTTTGATTGTTGATTGTCCAGTAAATAAAATACATTCACCCTATTTAAAAATGCATGTATTATCATATCAAGTGCTTTTTCCAAATGAAAAGGTTCAATGGTTTAGAGGTAACACAATAAATGATTCTGATACGGTCCTGATTGAAGGCAGTGATATCTTGGATCAACATAACAGCCATGACTATTCAAATAGCCATGTCCATTATGATACTAACTCTGTGAAGCACCACATTGTCTGCAAAACTCTGAATAAAGTGTATATGGCTGGGATTCAATCAAAGGTGTATGAGCTACAACCACACTGCACTGTCGTCAATGCAGCTTTAAACACAATTTCCCTGACATTCATGGAGATCACATCCATGCTAAACCCTGTGATGTCAGCCTAAGCATCAATTACCTTGAAGGTCAAGTTCAGTGCGCTTCTCAACAATGAGACATTCACTGTCGTCTTGGTAAGCAACTCCAGTGTAGATTTGGCCTTGTGTTTTAGGTTATTGTCCTGCTGAAAGGTTCATTCATCGCCCAGCGTCTGGTGGAAAGCAGACTGAACCAGGTTTTCCTCTAGGATTTTGCCTGTGCTTAGCTCCATTCTTTTATTTCTTTGTTATCCTGAAAAACTCCCCAGTCCCTATCAATTACAAGCATACCCACAACATGATACAGACACCAGTATACTTGAAAATATGGAGTGCTACTCATTAATATGTTGTATTGGATTTGCCCCAAACATAACACGTTGTATTCAGGACAAACAGTTAATTGCTTTGCCACATTTTTTGCGGTATTACTTTAGTGCCTTATAGCAAACAGGATGCATATTTCTATTCTGTACAGGCTTCCTTCTTTTCCCTCCGTCAATTAGGTTAGTATTGTGGAGTAACTACAATGTTGTTGATCCATTCTACTGTCACAGCCATTAAATTCTGTAACTCTTTTAAAGTCACCATTGGCCTCATGGTGACATCCCTGAGTGGTTTCCTTCCTCTCAGGAAACTAATTTAGGAAAGATGCCTGTATCTTTGTAGTGACTGGGTGAGTTGATACTGTCATGTTTTGTCTTTGATCTTCAGGTCTTGTCCCTGTGCTTCCCTCTGCTGGTCTTATTAGGTTCTTTCCCTCTTTCTATCCCTATCTCTCCCCCTCCCTCTCTCCCTCTCTCGCTCTCTCTTTCTATCGTTCCGTTCCTGCTCCCAGCTGTTTCTCATTCTCCTAAACTACCTAATTTACTCTTTCACACCTGTCCCCTATTTTGCCCTCTGATTAGAGTCCCTATTTCTCCCTCTGTTTTCCGCTTCTGTCCTTGTCGGATTCTTGTTTGATGTTTGCTGTCCTGTGTCCTTGTTCCGCCCTGTCGTGTTTTTTGCCTTCTTCAGATGCTGCGTGTGAGCAGGTGTCTATGTCAGCTACGGCCTGTGCCTTCCTAAAGCGACCTGCAGTCTGTGGTCGCGGCTCCAGTCGTTCCTCTCTATTGACGAGAGGATTTCAGTTTCCTGTTTTGGATTTACCATTGCTTATATCCAGGAGAATCATTATTTGTTTTCTACTGGAATAAAGACTCTGTTTCTATTACGTCGCTTTTGGGTCCTCATTCACCAGCATAACAGAAGAATCCGACCAAGAATGGACCCAGCGACTACGGATTCTCGCAACACTGCCGTCGAGATCCAGGGAGCAATGCTCGGCAGACACGAGCAGGAATTGTCTGCTGCTCGTCATGCCGTTGAGACCCTGGCCGCTCAGGTCTCCGACTCTCTTGGACAGTTTCAGAGTCTTCGTCTCGTGCCACCTGCTACTTCCTGGTCTTCCGAGTCTCCGGAACCTAGGGTTAATAACCCACCATGTTACTCTGGGCAGCCCACTGAGTGTCGCTCCTTTCTCACCCAGTGTGATATTGTGTTCTCTCTCCAGCCCAACCGTACTCAAGAGAGAGCTCGGATCGCTTACGTCATATCACTCCTTACTGGTCGGGGCTCGGGAGTGGGGCACAGCTATCTGGGAGGAAGGGCTGAGTGTTCTAACAATTATCAGAACTTTAAAGAGGAGATGATACGGGTTTTTGATCGTTCAGTTTTTGGGAAGGAGGCTTCCAGGGCTCTGGCTTCCCTATGTCAAGGTGATCGATCCATAACGGATACTCTATTGAGTTTCGCACTCTTGCTGCCTCCAGTGACTGGAACGAGCCGGCGTTGCTCGCTCGTTTTCTGGAGGGACTTCACGCTGAGGTTAAGGATGAGATTCTCTCCCGGGAGGTTCCTTCCAGCGTGACTCTTTGATTGCACTCGCCATCCGCATAGAACGACGGATAGATCTTCGTCACCGAGCTCGTGGAAGAGAGCTCGCGTTAACGGTGCTTCCCCTCTCCGCACTCAACCATCTCCTCCCACCGGCTCAGAGACTGAGCCCATGCAGCTGGGAGGTATTCGCATCTCGACTAAGGAGAGGGAACGGAGAATCACCAACCGCCTTTGCCTCTATTGCGGTTCTGCTGGACATTTTGTCATGTCATGTCCAGAAAAGCCAGAGCTCATCAGTAAGCGGAGGGCTACTGGTGAGCGCTACTACTCAAGTCTCTCCATCAAGATCCTGTACTACCTTGTCGGTCCATCTACGCTGGACCGGTTCGGCTGCTTCCTGCAGTGCTTTGATAGACTCTGGGGCTGAGGGTTGTTTTATGGACGAAGCATGGGCTCGGAAACATGACATTCCTCTCAGACAGTTAGGGAAGCCCACGCCCATGTTCGCCTTAGATGTAGTCTTCTCCCCAGTATCAGATGTGAGACACTACCTTTAACCCTCACAGTATCTGGTAACCACAGTGAGACCATTCCTTTTTGATTTTTCGTTCACCCTTTTACACTGTTGTTTTGGGTCATCCTGGCTAGTATGTCATAATCTTCTATTAATTGGTCTAGTAATTCTATCCTATCCTGGACGTTCTTTCATGTGAAGTGTTTAATGTCTGCTATCCCTCCTGTTCTTCTGTCCCTCTACTCAGGAGGAACCTGGTGATTTGACAGGATTGCCGGAGAATATCATGATCTACGCACGGTCTTCAGTCGGTTCCAGAGCCAACTCTCTTCCTCCTCACCGGTCGTATGATTGTTGTATTGATCTCCTTCCGGGACGACTCCCCCTCGGGGTAGACTATACTCTCTGTCGGCTCCCGAACGTAAGGCTCTCGAGGATTATCTGTCTGTTTCTCTCGACGCCGGTACCGTGGTGCCTTCTTCCTCTCCCGCCGGAGCGGGGTTTTTCTTTGTCAAGAAGAAGACGTACTCTGCGCCCCTGCGTGGATTATCGAGGCTGAATGACATAACGGTTAAGAATCGTTATCCGCTTCCCCTTATGTGTCAGCCTTCGAGATTCTGCGGAGCCACGGTGCTTTACTAAGTTGGACCTTCGTAACGCTTACCATCTCGTGACGCATCAGAGAGGGGACGAGTGGAAAACGGCGTTTAACACTCCGTTAGGGCATTTTGAATACCGGGTTCTGCCGTTCGGTCTCGCTAATGCTCCAGCTGTCTTTCAGGCATTAGTTAATGATGTACTAGAGAGACATGCTGAACATCTTTGTTTTCGTTTACCTTGACGATATCCTGATTTTTTCACCGTCACTCGAGATTCATGTTCAGGCACGTTCGACGTGTACTCCAGCGCCTTTTAGAGAATTGTCTCTACGTGAAGGCTGAAAAGTGCGCCTTTCATGTCTCCTCTGTCACATTTCTCGGTTTCTGTTATTTCCGCGAAGGCATTCAGATGGATCCCGCTAAGGTCCAGGCTGTCAGCGATTGGCCCGTTCCTAAGTCACGTGTCGAGTTGCAGCGCTTTCTCGGTTTCGCTATATTTCTATCGGCGTTTCATTCGTAATTTCGGTCAAGTGGCTGCCCCTCTCACAGCTCTGACTTCTGTCAAGACTTGCTTAAGTGGGTCCGGTTCCGCCCAGGGAGCTTTTGATCTCCTCAAGAAGCGTTTTACATCCGCCCTATCCTTGTTACTCCTGACGTCACAAACAATTCATTGTCGAGGTTGACGCTTCAGAGGTGGGCGTGGGAGCCATTCTGTCCAGCGCTTCCAGTCTGACGATAAGGTCCATCCTTGCGCTTACTTTCTCATCGCCTGTCGCCATCGGAACGCAACTATGATGTGGGTAACCGCGGAACTGCTCGCCATCCCTTAGCCATAGGCGAATGGCGACAGTGGTGGAGGGGGCGACCGTCCCTTTTGTCGTTTGGACTGACCAAAGACCTTGAGTACATCCGTTCTGCAAACGACTTAATGCACGTCAAGCTCGTTGGGCGTTGTTTTTCGCTCGTTTCGAGTTCGTGATTTCCTATCGCCGGGAAAAAGAAAACACGAAGCCTGATGCCTTATCCCGTCTCTTTAGTTCTTCTGTGGTTCTTACCGACCCCGAGGGGATTCTCCCTGAAGGCGTGTTGTCGGGTTGACTGTCTGGGGAATTGAGAGACAGTGTAAGCAAGCACTCACTCACACTGCGTCCGTCGCGCGCTTGTCTAGTAACCTTCTGTTCTTCCTGTCTCACTCGTCTGGCTGTTCTGTCATGTGGGCTCACTCTGCCAAGTTAGCTGGCCACCCGGCGTTCGGGTACGCTTGCTTCTTTATCGCCAGGCTGTGTTTTATGTGGCTACCAGGCGGGACACGCGCCGTTTCTGGGCTTGTTGCGTACGTGCGTGCGCGCAGACAAGTCAGGTAACTCTCCTCCTGCCGCGTGTGCTCAGACCGCTTCCCATTCCTTCTCGACCATGGTCTCACATCGCCTTAGACTTTATTACCGGTCTGCCTTCGTCTGCGGGAAGACTGTGATTCTTACGGTTATCGATAGGTTCTCTAAGGCGGCACATTTCATTCCCCTCGCTAAGCTTCCTTCCGCTAAGGAGACGGCACAGATCATCATTGAGAATGTGTTCAGAATTCATGGTCTCCCGTGTAGACGCCGTTTCAGACAGAGGCCCGCAATTCACGTCACAGTTTTGGAGGGAGTTCTGGCGTTTGATTGGTGCTTCTGTCAGTCTCTCTTCCGGGTTTCATCCCCAGTCTAACGGTCAAGCAGAAAGGGCCAATCAGTCGATTGGTCGCATATTACGCAGCCTTTCGTTTCGAAACCCTGCGTCTTGGCAGAACAGCTCCCCTGGGCAGAGGACGCTCACAACTCGCTTCCTTCGGCTGCTACCGGGCTATCTCCGTTTCAGAGTATTCTTGGGTACCAGCCTCCTCTGTTCTCGTCCCAGCTCGCCGACTCCAGCGTTCCCTCCGCTCAGGCTTTTGTCCAACGTTGTGAGCGCACCTGGAGGAGGGTCAGGTCTGCACTTTGCCGTTACAGGGCGCAGACTGTGAGAGCCGCCAATAACGTAGGATTAAGAGTCCTAGGTATTGTCGCGGTCAGAGAGTGTGGCTTTCCACTCGTAACCTTCCCTTACGACAGCTTCTCGCAAGTTGACTCCGCGGTTCATTGGTCCGTTCCGTGTCTCTCAGGTCGTCAATCCTGTCGCTGTGCGACTGCTTCTTCCGCGACATCTTCGTCGCGTCCACCCTGTCTTCCATGTCTCCTGTGTCAAGCCTTTTCTTCGCGCCCCCGTTCGTGCTTCCCTCCCCCCCCGTCCTTGTCGAGGGCGCACCTATTTACAAAAGTACGGAAGATCATGGACATGCGTTCTCGGGACGTGGTCACCAGTACTTAGTAGATTGGGAGGGTTACGGTCCTGAGGAGAGGAGTTGGGTCCATCTCGGGACGTGCTGGACCGTTCGTTGATTGATGATTTCCTTCGTTGCCGCCAGGGTTCCTCCTCGAGTGCGCCAGGAGGCGCTCGGTGAGTGGGGGGTACTGTCATGTTTTGTCTTTGATCTTCAGGTCTTGTCCCTGTGCTTCCCTCTGCTGGTCTTATTAGGGTCTTCCCTCTTTCTATCCTATCTCTCCCCCTCCCTCTCTCCCTCTCTCGCTCTCTCTTTCTATCGTTCCGTTCCTGCTCCCAGCTGTTTCTCATTCTCCTAAACTACCTAATTTACTCTTTCACACCTGTCCCCTATTTTGCCCTCTGATTAGAGTCCCTATTTCTCCCTCTGTTTTCCGCTCTGTCCTTGTCGGATCTTGTTTGATGTTGCGTCCTGTGTCCTTGTTCCGCCCTGTCGTGTTTTTTGCCTTCTTCAGATGCTGCGTGTGAGCAGGTGTCTATGTCAGCTACGGCCTGTGCCTTCCTAAAGCGACCTGCAGTCTGTGGTCGCGGCTCCAGTCGTTCCTCTCTATTGACGAGAGGATTTCAGTTTCCTGTTTTGGATTTACCATTGCTTATATCCAGGAGAATCATTATTTGTTTTCTACTGGAATAAAGACTCTGTTTCTATTACGTCGCTTTTGGGTCCTCATTCACCAGCATAACAGATACACCATCCAAAGTGTAGTTAATAACTTCACCATGATCAAAGGGATATTCAATGTCTGCTTTTTACATTTTTACCCATCTACCAATAGGTGCCCTTCTTTGCGAGGCATTGGAAAACTTCCCTGGTCTTTGTGGTAGAATCTGTGTTTGAAATGCACTGCTAGACTGAGGTACCTTACAGATAATTGTGTGTGTGGGGTACAGAGATGAGGGAGCCATTGAAAAATCATGTTAAACACGATTAATACACACAGAGTGAGTCCATGCAACTTATGTGACTTGTTAAGCAAATATGTACTCCTGAACTTATTTAGGCTTGCCATAAGAAATGGGTTGAATACTTTTTGACTCAAGACATTTCATCTTTGCATTTTTAATGAATAAAAAAATATAAAAAATGAACAACATACCTCCACTTTGACATTATGAGTATTGTGTGTAGGCCAGTGAGAATAAATACAAATATTATCAATTTTCTATTCATGCTGTAACACAACAAGATCTGTAATAAGTCAAGGGGTGTGAATACTTTCTGAAAGCACTGTACATGTGTATCTAAATGTGTGCTTGTCAACAATGTGCCATTGATTAAATCCCGACCTATGTTATAAGATGTCATATACAGTGCATTCGGAAAGTATTCATACCCCTTGACTATTTCCACATTTTGTTAGGTTGCAGCCTTATTCTAAAATTGATTAAATCGTTTTTCCCCCTCATCAATCCACACTCAATACCCCATGTGTGTTTAGGGTTGTTGACTTGTTGGAAGGTGAACCTTCGCCCCAGTCTGAGGTCCTAAGCGCTCTGGTGCAGATTTTCATCAAGGATCTCTCTGTACTTTGCTCCATTCATCTTTGCCTCGATCCAGGTGCCAGGTTTCCTCCAGACGTAATGCTTGGAATTCTGGCCAAAAGTTGAATCTTGGTTTCATCAGAACAGAGAATCTTCTTTCTTATGGTTTGATAGTCCTTTAGCTGCTTTTTTGAAAACTCCAAGTGGGCACTCATGTTCCTTTTACTGAGGAATGGCTTCCGTCTGGCCACTCTACCATAAAGGCCTGATTGGTGGAGTGCTGCAGAGATGGCTGTCCTTCTGGAAGGTTCTCTCATCTCCACAATGGAACTCTAGAGTACTAACAGAATGACAATGGTCACCTCCCTGACCAAGGCCCTTCTTCCCCGATTGCTCAGTTTGGCCAGGCGAACAGCTCTAGGAAGAGTCTTGGTGTTTCAAAACTTCTTCCATTTAAGAATGATTGAGGGCACTTTGTTCTTGGGGACCTTCAATGCTGCAGACATTTTTTGGTACCCTTCCCCAGATCTGTGCCTCGACACGATCCTGTCTCGGAGCTCTACGGTCAATTCATTCAACCTCATTGCTTGTCAACTGTCAACTGTGGGACCTTATGTGCCTTTCAAAATCCTGTCCAATCAATTGAATCTACCACAGGTGGACTCCAATCAAGTTGTAGAAACATCTCAAGGATGGTCAATGGAAACAAGATGAACCTGAGCTCAATTTCGAGTCGCATAGCAGTGTCTGAATACTTATGAACTAAATGTGATAATTTTCCTGAAAAGCTAATTCTCCTGAAAAGCTAAGGCTCTCTGGAGCATGGATGTTACAATAGTTGAAATGTCATAACCCTTTATTTAACTAGGCGAGTCAGTTAAGAACAAATTCTTATTTACAATGACGGCCTAGGAACAGTGGGTTAACTGCCTTGTTCAGGGGCAGAACAACAGATGTTCACCTTGTCAGCTCGGGGATTCGATATAGCAACCTTTCGGTTACTGGCCCAAAGCTCTAACCACTAGGCTACTTGCCACCCCAGGACAGCCTTCTAAGGATAGCCTTTCCACTCCCTATTTAATCTTGCTCTTTTGAGCGACTGGGTTGGAATGTCACAAGACAGTGTTAGCCCACTTAGCTAAAGCCTATAGGGATATGTTCAGGTAAAGGAAAACACACTGCTTGCTAAATGAGTACCGCTTACCCCTGATACTGAGACTTGAACTCAGGCCTCGAAAACACACGACTGCCCTCCTGAAGCATTCCAAACCCATCATGCTATTAAAAAAGGCCTTCTTCAATTGCGCACTTATTAAGGCTGAGGAGTGGGATTCACAGATAACCATCTGTTACACTAAGTCTTCAAGATCCAGCAAGGTGACTTGCGTGGTTTGTTGATCCATGCTTATGTGATGACAGCCTTGCCTGAGACCTTAAGACATGTTAGTTTGCAAATGCCAAATGGGCTTGTCCATTTTAAGCCCAGTGGGCCTGTCTAACTACTTATTTTTTTTCTCACAAAATTATAATTATCTGGCTAATAATGGTTGCCTCAAGGAAAATAATGGGTCAGTGTGGGGGACTGGAGAAAAATAATGGTCTGGTGTGTTAGAACAGCCAGGGTTATTTTTGGTCCCAGTCCGCCCCTGGTTTCATGTGACTGACTGGGTTAAGACTGTCAGCCTGTTGAGCTAAAGCTAGGAGTTGGTCTTGTGACTTGGATGGGTCTCTTCAAGGAGGAAGTCAAAGTGTGGTGGGGGGGGGGGGGGGGGTGAAGTGTAACACATGTGGTTCCATGACCACACTCGTGTGATGAGTAAATTGTCTGAGACCTGAAAAGTTGCATTGTCTGGTGCACAGGAGACCTGGGTTAGAACCCCAACAGTTAAACTAGGATGTCTTCATGTCTCAGCCAAGGTTGCTCATCATATAGCCTTCAATTCAATTTCAAATCATGAAGCACAAGTTCAATTGATTAATTCAGTTATTAAATTTGTGCATTAAACATTCAAAAATATTACGTTCAAATTGAATATCCTATAGAGATTTCAAAAAATAAATAATTCAAACACAATTTCTGTTAGCACTTAAATCGCTCCATGTGTATGTGGTTAAGATTTGATGAGTTTGTGGCTGTGCCAGCAAGTGGCTACCCTGCAGAGCTGCCAGAGCTGCCAGTATATCAGTCATCCCAATCAAGTTTAACTATAACTCTGTCATCTGATTTTTACAAAACAGAATAAAAAAACATTTGGGGACAAGAAGCTTTTCCAACGTGGAATATAACTGACTGTGTCTACACAGTTATGAGTCAGATGTTGACACACACGTTGCCATCACTTAATAGTTTCAGGTATATCTCATCTACTTAGAGTTACTGACCATATAACTGACTGTACCTTAGCAAAAGGTTTTCTGCTTTGTAATAAAGACCCTTAGCTTCAAGGTCAAATCAAATCAAATCCAATTTTATTGGTCACATACACATGGTTAGCAGATGTTAATGCGAGTGTAGCGAAATGCTTGTGCTTCTAGTTCCGACCATGCAGTAATATCTAACAAGTAATCTAACAATTTCACAACAACTACCGTAGACACACAAGTGTAAAGGAATGAATAAGAACATGTACATATAAATATATGGATGAGCGATGGCCGTGCAGCATAGGCAAGATGCAGTACATGGTATAGAGTACAGTATATACATATTTGATGAGTAATGTGGGGTATGTAAACATTATATAAAGTGGCATTGTTTAAAGTGACATTTATTACATCCAATTGTTTATTATTAAAGTGGCTAGAACTCTTCCAAGTCAAGGTAAGCTTTTGGTTTTATAAATGTATTGCCACCAAGCTGGTGTAAATTCTTACTGACTATACACTGTAAAGTTACTGCATGATTGTAGCAGGTCTACTAACGCGTTAGTTATATTAGCTATGCTGACTGACGTTACTTTAGCTAATATGGTGACAACGATGTAGGCTGTGTGAAGCGGTTTGGCTGGAAAAGTTTTTTTCGCCTGGCCACATACAGTTCATGTGTTGTGCACTGAAGTCCACAAGCGAAGGGAAAAGGTGAGAGGAGGAGAGCACATGGATGTTAGGAGGAATACAACGTTGCTGTGTGTTTACGAGTGATCAGGGGTGTATTCATTCCGCCAGTTCTGTTAAATTGTTTCTTAAACGAAAGCAAATGGAACAAAATGGGGATAAACATACGTTAATTTGTCCAACAGAAACTCTCGTTTGCAACTGATGGACTAACGATTACAACCTAGATCAGCTAGATGCAGGCAAGAGTGTGCAAGGTGGTATTCAATGTCACTGTCTGTCACCTCAAATTTGTCTCTCGACCTATGTGCACCTACGTTGTAAACATTCATTCTTAGGCTAGGTTGTAGCAACCTCATGATGGGTATAGGGAAAATGTGAGTATCATGTAGTAGCCTAAACCTATCGCTGTTACATTGAACAGGGTGAATGGAATATGAATGACAGTCATCCAATATGCTCTAATAGAAATAAGGAAATGCTCATGAAAAATAATCGTCCTCCCTCATCTTAAACGGCACTGACCGCCACTGCACTACACCTGTTGGTACAGTATACCTGAGAATTTGATCAGGAGTTTCTTCCACACACTTTCTTTAACATGTTTTCCCATCTCTTCCTCTGACATCTGGCTGTTTAACTCTCTAAGACGCTCTATCTCAGCTTGTATTAATCTCTCTGCCTCTTGGAGCATCTCACTGGTGTAGAACCCTCCTCCGTTCTCTCTCACCATCTTCTCTATGGTGTTGAGTAACTCTGCTACTTGGTACTGGTTGCTGTACTGACCCTGCTGATTGGTGTTCCAGTATTTGTTGTCGATGACGTGACATCGGCCTCCACATTTCTCCACAAGCTTGTTCAGTTCAGCATTCTGTTGGACAAACTTCTCAATGGTCAAACCATTGAGCTGGTCACCATGAGTGAAGAGGACTGTGGCATATTTGAAGGCCTCTGGTGAAAAATAAGTCTCGATTTTYRCYACGGCTTCGTTCTCGTRGACTGTGTACCGTTCCACTTTCAGTACGATGAGAAAGGCATGCGGCCCTGGAGCACACTCTGTTATACATTTAACTATTTTAGGTTTCAGCTCCTCTTCAGGGATGTCAGTGTCAAAGAATCCAGGTGTGTCAATCACGGTGATGTTTCTCCCTTTGATGTTCTTGGTATGAGCTTCACATATCTGTGTTGCGGAGATGGAGGAACTGTCTGAGAGGAACACATAATCTGTGTCGAAGATGGTGTTTCCAGCACTGCTTTTACCTCCTCCGGTTTTCCCCAGCAACACAATCCTGATGTCTATAGGGAGGGTTCAGAATTATAACTTAAAATTCAAAAGGCACTCGCACATCTGAGCTATCTTTTTTGCAGGTGCATGGTAACAGTTGAATAAAATAAGAAATCCGCACCCTGCTCCTGATAGTATCACTGCTCTTGAATAAGCTTTACGTATCGGTCTCACGGTCTTCATCAGAGCTTTTGTGTTTTTAAAATTTTTACCCTTATGTAGACATAGCCCCATTGTCACGAACGTCGTCAGGGAAATGACCGGACCAAGGTGCAGCGGGGTGAGCGTACATTTCTTTTTATTTTGAATGTCGCCAACAAAAACAAGAAACAACGAAAACGAACATGAAGCTTACTAGGGCTATACAGGCCACTAACAAAGTCAACTACCTACACCTAAGGTGGAAAAACAGGCTGCCTAAGTATGATTCCCAATCAGAGACAACGATAGACAGCTGTCCCTGATTGAGAACCATACCCGGCCAAAACATAGAAACAGAAAACATAGAAATAAAGAAACTAGAATGCCCACCCTAGTCACACCCTGGCCTAACCAAAATAGAGAATAAAAGCCTCTCTATGGCCAGTGCGTGACACCCATCCACATCCGTTCCAAGCATCGAATGGGGTTGGAGTCGAGGGAAAACAAATGAGTGCTACCAAATATAACAATATGCATTTCATAAATATTCAAATAAAGTGTGTACATAAAGCATATTAAACACGTCTGTAAAACCACAATGAGGACATCGACCTACCAAGCAAGTTTTCATAAATCATAGGGTACAGCGCAATAAATTCGTCAAGAGTAATCTGAAATAGGGGCATAATTCATGTTCACATTCACAACATAACATACATAGGCATTTCATCATTAAGACCTTTAGGAAATAATGTCTAGATGGTGAAAATCCCAAAACATTCTCCCAAAACATACCTCATTTTATACCCTAGTGAAAAAGGAAGTGCTGTAATGGCTTAGTATAGTTCCTTAACACTTAGATAAACTTAAATAAGTGGAATTTAATTACTGGATTAATTTTGGTAGATTTTATTTACAATAATATTTAAGGGCGCCTTTAATTGTGAAGCCTTGATTTGTAGGACTTTGATTTTTAATTAAATCAAGAAATTATTTTGTTGGGTTCCATTGAAACATGAATAAAGTACAGTATTTTTCACATGTTGGTATTTTGAGTTCTCTATAATTATATTGTTTATATTTTTTAAAGTAATGTTTGTATTGCCAGTCAGGGTTGCCAGTATTTTTGGAGCCCACTGTATATCACCTCCCCTGTCTGATATCTTAACTTTGTCTACGTCACAAAATCTAAAGGTAGAAAGGAAATGTCAAGAGCAGTGATACTATTGAGCAGTGTGCGGGTTTCTACTTTTTTCTCATAATTCTAACTTGAAATGTATCAATCATATAGTAATAATGTATTTGATTTAAAGATGGAGGTTTAGTGTTATAACTCACCTTGCGCTGGTTGAGCGCCGAATACGAACCCTGTGAGATGCAAAGCATTCTGGGCAGTCTGAAAAGCCTGTAGATTAGAACAAACAATACAACTGCAATGAAGGACTGTAACTGTTACTATTTTTAAAAAATCTGTAATTATGGATGTATGACAGTATTATAAAATGGCTTGGCTGAAATATATTTAAGTTATTGGACATTTTGTTTAATTCTTTGAAACCTTTAAAAGTCTCTCCTCACCTTGGTAGAATCTCTGTCATTGGGATGGACGACAATGCGGACAAGGAAGGGGGTTCTGCTAACTCGGTTCTGTTCATACCTATGGATCTCTTCTAGCAGAACCTGCGTTGCCACGTTGTGAGGGAACTGCAGAACCACACCAGTTCCAACTACAGGGAACGCAATGGAACAGAAGCCCCGGATCTCACAAGAGGTCAGGATTTTCCTCACACCCTGCCTCAGAGCCTGAGAGAGGACCAGAGGTCAAGGGTTAATGGAGGTGCAAAGGTCACAACACACACACACACACAAGCAGACACACCTGTACTGCTGGTCCTTGGGGGTTGTTGTCCCAGTGTGCACATCTGAGGAAGAAGACACGGCCAGAGCTGAGACCAGACAGTCCCTCCACCAGAATGTTGTCACCAGGTGCAGTCCGTCCCCCTGATTCCCTCAGAAACGCTGTCATCAGCGCCGGTCCAGCTGCCTCAGACAAGACATTACCAACACGGGAGGAGAGAGGGTCACTACCAACCATGGGGGACACCAGGGCATCCACCTTCAGAGAGATAGAAACAGAAAAACGGACGGACAGAGAGAGCGGGAAAAAGAGATATAGAAATTAAGTAAAAGGGTAAGAGAAAAAGGAAGAGAAAGTGTAAAAGAGAAATGGAACATTGAGTCAGTAAGTCAACCTAATTCACAGAATGTTGTTGAATAAAGGCTATGGCCATGTCAGTGTGTCTCTCTCTCACCTGCTGTTTCTCTATGGTTCCCTGGATGATCTCCACCTGGACACAGACCTCTGGAGTGGCTGTTCCCCTGGCGGAGGCAGCAGTGGTATCTCTCTGAGGAGCATGTGTAGTGGTAGTGGTGGTGCTGGACTCTACCTCCCACCCAGGAAACTCCCTCTTCCCCTGTAACAGCCTATCACAGGCCTCCTGCATGGCTCTCACTGCCTCTCCACTCAAATCAATCAGAGTGACCTTGGTAAGGATGTGCTGTTTCCTCCCAAAGTCCCTCACTGCAGAGACTATGGCCTCAGAACACACCTTCAGAGGAACGCCGAATATCCCTGAGCTGATGCAGGGCATGGCCAGGGTCTGGAGCTCCATAGTCTCTGCCAGATCCAGGGCTGCCTTTACTGTCTTCTCCAGCAAAGGGCGCTCATTTCCACTGACGCTGCCACCTACTGGTCCCACTGCATGCAGCAGCATCTTACAAGGCAACTTACCTCCTGTAGTCTCTACCACTGTACCTGTGGGTACTCTCCCTATCTGCCTAACCAGATCCCTGCTGGCCTGCTGTACCTCAGGCCCCCCCGCCTGGCTCAGAGCTGCAGCCACGCCCCCAGCATGATCAAGGTCCTCATTGGCTGCGTTCACCAGTGCGTCTGCCCGTTCCTTGGTGATGTCACCCTGACTAACCACTACCTGCAGCCCCCCCTGGAGGCGATAGCTGGTGGCTGTGACCGTCTCCTCACGTCTTGGTCCGGCGCCTGATTCGACTGCGCCATCATGGTTCTGTTGAGGGCGTCCCAAGACTCTTACACTGGACTGGTTTCTCAGAAAGGCCCCAATCTCCTCCCTCAGCTCCTGAACCTGCTTCAGGTGGCCCAGCAGCTGCACTCTACACCCAGGACCAAACCTGGCTACCACCCTGCGTCTGCTCTGGTTCATCTCCTTCACCTTATTCTCAAGTTTGGACTTCAGTTCAGCCTGGAAGGCACCTTTGGGCACGTCAATCTTCTCCTCCCCAAACTCCCCCAGTAGATCCCTCTCAGCCTGGTCCAGTTCCCCAGAGGAGAGGGAGAACAGACGGAGCTCTGTATCCCCCAGCTCTACCTCCACATGGAGTCCCAACCCCAGCAGACTGCTCAGGGTCCCAGGCCTCCCATACTCCTCCCTCAGGAAGGACAGGAGGTGGAGGGACACCTCAGGCACCATCCGCTCCAGCACCAGAGAGATTTTATCTGTAACCAACTGTCTGGCTGTCCAGACTTCCCTTGCTGAACCCTCCAGCACCAGCTGAGATGAATCACTGTGCGTCACCTTCACCCCTGGAACAGCCTCACCTAGATCCTTTTCTATCACTTTCCCTAGAAGACTGAGCTTGGACTGTCCAAGTTGACAGGTGGTGCTGATCTTCTCCTGCTTCATGGAGCTCAGACCCTGAGACTGGAAGACCTCCAGCTCCTTCAGCTTGGCCTGGACCTTGGCCCCCTCCCCAACCACCACTGCAAACCCTTCCCCTGCCTCGCAGTAAACCCTCACATCCTCCGAACCCAGGGTACTGCTCTGCAGCAGAGTCTGGAGCTTACGTGGGTCTAACTCATAGTGGCATTTGTACCGATCCTGGAGATGTTTGAACAGTTTCTCTACCTGTACCTTCCATGGATCCACCCCAACCCCGACTCCACATAACCCAGGATGGTCTGAATCTTTGACCACTGCCCTCCCATCCTCTGGGTAGAGGTGGACAGAGCAGCCCAGAGAGGACAGCTGCTGCTGCAGGTCTCTTCCAGCCCCAGGGCTCTCCTTCAGGTATCTCAGGAGGTAGGAGTCTAGATGGAGTTCATGCTCTAGGCCACCAGGTGGCGATGTCTGGACAGGGAGGGAGGGATGGAATGGGAGGGACTGGTGACTCTAGAGTCAGAGAAAAAAGGTGTAAGTCCTGGGGAATACCACTCTTAATGATTATTATGTCTGTCTTTATCTACATTTATTATTCATTTATTATTGTAGGTTGACTGTACAGCTGCGTCTGGATTATCTGATAAATCTAGCAACTGGTTTGGCATTTGTCCATTTAGTTTAGTAGAGATTTGTTTTGCTAAAATGTATGTTCTTGTCATTCCTCATATTGTAAATTATTGTTACTTATTATAATATCACATAAATCAAACATGCAATAAAATCAGATTATTTTGACGTCATTTGAAGGGATAATAAAGTTMTTACCTGACAGATCCATGATATATGACTAARCTTTRTGTTTACTGGGATGTAAATACAACAACAGTGCATTGACGTCATATTATGGAAMATAAATRTCKTATCTAACAGGTTATGTGACTCAGCCTGTAATCTATACTGTAGTTGTGTCTGTATAGTCTGGCCTCACCTGACTGCTGACTGGGGAGGTTGTTGTGGGTGGAGTCTCCAGGCTGTCTCTCAGAGTGAGGGAGAGAGATCCTCCAGGCATCTCCAACACATGATTAGGTTTCTGAAGTACCCTCTCCTGGACTGGAAGAGTTACAGCATCATATGAGTTGTTGTTGTCATGTAGTAGTAAGAACAATAACAGCAACAACAATAATAATAATATATGTTAACTGTATTCATTAAGCCTTTTGAATTCACTCCAGGACTTGAAGAGTTTAATGATTAGGCTAGAGGAGTAAATTAATATACTGTATGTACAGTACATCTATAGTTATTAATTCATATTAAAAGTTATTAAAACAACGTCTGTTTTCCTGTTAAGATTGATAAATGACTCTACAGTTGAGGAAATATAAAGTAATGCATGTTCCATGGCTGTAGCCTGGCTATGTGAAAGTGAAAGTTAAACCCATAACAAATTTATTGCATATGTCAGTCATCACTAGTTACCACAGCCACAAAGTGTTTTTGTGTTTACCTTTATTTAAGAAGGCAAGTCATGTAAGAACAAGTTCTTCTTTTCAATGACAGTTTAGGCACCAGTGGATTAACTACCTTGTTAGGGGCAGAACGACATATTTTTACCTTGTCAGCTCGGGTATTTCGGTCTTGCAACCTTTCGGTTAATAGACCTGCGCCCCTTGGTTAATTCTACAATTTATTTTCTTCATTAAAATCTGATTTTTAAACCTAACCCCAACCTTAACCATAATAATTAACATTATGCCCAACCCTAACTTAAATCAAGCAATGTTTTCATGAATTTTGATGATAGCCAACTTTGACATTTGGGCTGTGGTAACTAGTGAAAACCGCATATTCTACAAACTTTCTGATTCAACAAATCCTCCTAGAAAGTTTACATTATTGTGTTTAACCAAAATGTGGTCTATATAAATAATAATCAAATGGGCCATAGAATGAAACATATATTGAAAAAACAACTTTGATTTATGAACCGACATTGGCACAGTAGGCTATATTGTTATATATATATATATATATATATATATATATATTATATATATATATATATATATATAAAGGCTCTCAATATCCTGTCAGTTCGTCTTAACATTTTCATACCTGCCCGGTAAAATAAAGGCAACCCTGTAAACTTTGTCACCAACTGATTCTACTGGTCCACAATCTCCGCCATCGGATTTACGTCGAATTTCAAAGTACTTTTTTATCTTCGCTTTCTGGTTGGAATGGTCCAGAGAGTTCTGGCACTCGAAGAAAACAGGTATTGTAAACGTCCATATTATAAAGTAGCGCTTAAGCTATTAGTCAGTCGATCGAGGAGAATAACCTACACTACTGCCACAACATACACCCACGCTTGGGCACGAATTCCTATTCTTTGATCAGATTTACAGAACATGAATGAACTATAGAGATCGCCTAGTTGTCTGTGATTGGTTAAAATTTAGTCCGTTCGGCATTCCTGAAAATCAACTTCTGTGTACACGCGCTGCTCGTTGAGGGATTCGGTGACTGGCGCGATCGCCCAGTTATGCCTCTTTGCACCGGGTGAAAAGCTGATTGCATTCGTTTTGGATGCAGGCTGCCGCTCCTGGCCCGGTTCAAAGCCTACAGTTATGTCGGCTCAAATCAAAAGTGATGTAATTAAGCATGCGGGAGTAATGAGTAGGTTTTTTGTTTTCACATGAAAAAGTGATTGCTTTTGATACACATTAAACACTTTATCTGCCTTTCCGATGGAAAACTAGTTTGAAAATTCAAATATATATTGTATGGAAATAGATTTCTATCGTTTCCGGATGATGCTTTTTGTACGCAATGTTGACAACATGACCAAGTGACAGATTGCTATTCGATTTGAACACCACTCCGGTTCTATTGGCTCAAGCATAATCGAATCCGCCCAATGGTAAAGGGAAGGGATACATACAGTGAGTGCTCCATTCCCTCTGTTGGGATGACGTGAGAACCATAATACTATCATTTTTTTGTTTCCGTCAATAACATGCAGGGTGTATGTTAGGCTAAGTGATTAGCTCTTGAGTCCAATGTTTACCATAGCATATACTGTGGGTGTGTATGTAAGCTACAAACACATCATTATTGCTGAATTCAGGGGCTTTTTCAGAAATCAGACATTTCTGACTTGCGATGTTGATTGAATGCAGCTATTTGAATGAAATGAATACACAAAAATATTTGGCTATATTTAAAACAAAGCCAGAGAAAGTTGGTGCAATTTTCAGTTTATTCCACCAGAAAACACAGAACAAATAATACAACCAATATTATGTTTAATTCAAATATGACTAAACAATATTTTGCGAGTAAAAATGAGAATGTATAATCTTTGTAAATTATATCAAGAAGATAGGACTGTTGGAGGTTGTCACACATGCAGTTACAAAAATATATGGAAATGTCTGCTCTACCCAAAGTGGAAGGGGGAAAAGTAAGGAATTCTCTGTGGCCCTGCAAATAAGGAAAACAATTGGTTAAAGAAAGATAGTGAATAAATAAAAAGTGATCACTAGTTTAATTTAAGGATCAAAAAAGTTACAACTGTGCCATATAGATTGCAAAAGTGGGAATAGATTTTCTACGTACTGGATTCCGTGGCACATGATTTATGAACTGGATACACAAAACAACTCCATAGTCAATCAGATCATATAATTAATAATACTTTTAGCAAAAATGTTTATCTTTGATTTACAATCTGTAGAAACTATGAAAATGAAAGGTTCCAGAACTTTTGTGAAGCATCACAGCACTGTAAAAATACATGGGCAAATGAAACGAGATGGTCTTCAGAGATGGGATGAGAGGGGTTGAGTGTAGCGTGAAGGATGGGATTAAAACAAACAAATAATATATATATATAGAATATATATATTACACACACACACACACGACACACACACACACACACACACACACACACACAACACACACAACACAAACACACACACACACAACACACACACACACACACACACACACAACCCTCAGGTAGCCTAGCAGTGTTGGGTCAGTAACTTAAAGGTAGCTGGTTTGAATCCCCGACCTAGCAAGGTGGAGAAAAAAAAAATCGACAACTTCCCCTATGACATCGATTAAGGCAGTACCTCTCTGATTCAGATGGGTTGGGTTAAATGCGGGGGGAAAAATGTTGGTTGAATGCATTCAATTGTGCAACAGACTAGGTATCCCCTTTGCCTTCTCTCTCTCAGAGAATGGATATAAATGGCCAATTGATTGTACGTATTCACAAGGGTTATCAATTTTTTATTTTTTTAAATTACAACTGGAAATAAATCCTGGAGTGTGTTGTCAAAACAACCACATAGACTACAGTCGGGAAGCCCGCAATTTGATAACCAGGAGAAAAATATAAAATGGAGTGGCTGCAGTTCCGAATTATCTCGAAGCCTCTTCCAGAAATGTGTGAAATTCTCAAGTTAATGCACAGGCCGTGTCCGAAATCTGACTGCCTACTACTTACTTAAACTGCATACTGTGTACTAATCAAGCATACTGTTTAGAATGTACAGTTTAGTCAAAACTAATGCTGTAGGCTAAACGTCTCAGCATGGCAGGCTCAACCTACTGAGAATGAGAATGACCTACTGAGAATGAAGATATAATAGTTGTGATGACTTGTTGAGTAGTTATAGATATCACTGAAAACCCCTTTAGTAATCGGGGCTTTTGTTTGCATGGTGGTATTGCGAAAGTGGGGTGTAATTTGACTTGATCGCCCAATGAGGCACTACTCTCAATATTTATTCTTCCTTTTTCTTCAAGGAAGCAGATGTTCTTCTAAGGGACACCCTAGAGGCAGCAAGGTGGTGCAAACGCCAAGCAGATGTTCTTCTAAGGGACACCCTAGAGGCAGCAAGTTGGTGCGAACGCCAAGCAGATGTTCTTCTAAGGGACACCCTAGAGGCAGCAAGGTGGTGCGAACGCCAAGCAGATGTTCTTCTAAGGGACACCTTAGAGGCAGCAAGGTGGTGTGAACGCCAAGCAGATGTTCTTCTATGGGACACCCTAGAGGCAGCAAGGCTGGTTGTGAAGCCAAGCAGATGTTTTCTCCAGGGAACACCCTAGAGGCAGCAAGGTGGTGTGAACGCCAACAGATGTTCTTCTAGGGACACCCTAGAGGCAGCAAGGTGGTGTGAACGCCAACAGATGTTTCTTCTAAGGGACACCCTAGAGGCAGCAAGGTGGTGTGAACGCCAAGCGATGTTCTTCTAGGGACACCCTAGAAGGCAGCAAGGTGGGTGAACGCCAAGCAGATGTTCTTCTAAGGGACACCCTAGAGGCAGCAAGTGGTGGGTAACGCCAACCAGATGTTCTTCTAGGGACACCCTAGAGGCAGCAAGGTGGTGTGAACGCCAACAGATGTTCTTCTAGGGACACCCTAGAGGCAGCAAGGTGGTGTGAACGCCAACAGATGTTCTTCTAGGGACACCTAGAGGCAGCAAGGTGGTGTGAACGCCAAGCAGATGTTCTTCTAGGGACACCCTAGAGGCAGCAAGGTGGTGTGAACGCCAACAGATGTTCTTCTAGGGACACCTAGAGGCAGCAAGGTGGTGTGAACGCCAACAGATGTTCTTCTAAGGACACCCTAGAGGCAGCAAGGTGTGTGAACGCCAAGCAGATGTTCTTCTAGGGACACCCTAGAGGCAGCATAGGTGGTGTGAACGCCAAGCAGATGTTCTTCTAAGGGACACCCTAGAGGCAGCAAGGTGGTGTGAACGCCAACAGATGTTTCTTCTAAGGGCACCCTAGAGGCAGCAAGGTGGTGTGAACGCCAGCAGATGTTCTTCTAGGGACACCTAGAGGCAGCAAGGTGGTGTAACGCCCAGATGTTCTTCTAAAGGGACACCCTAGAGGCAGCAAGGTGGTGTGAACGCCAAGCAGATGTTCTTCTAAGGGACACCCTAGAGGCAGCAAGGTGGTGTGAACCCAGCAGATGTTCTTCTAAGGGACACCCCTAGAGGCGCAAGGTGGTGTGAACGCCAAGCAGATGTTCTTTCTAAGGGACACCCTAGAGGCAGCAAGGTGGTGTGAACTCCAAGCAGATGTTCTTCTAAGGGACACCCTAGAGGCAGCAAGTTGGTGTGAACTCCAAGCAGATGTTCTTCTAAGGGACACCCTAGAGGCAGCAAGGTGGTGCGAACGCCAAACATTTAAAGGTAACCTTTTCCTCCCTAGTGTAATTGGGATGGACGGGGAAGACCACATTACAACCCTTAAAGAACTACGGTTGTATGGTTGTACTACGATGGCCTGGATCAAGAGGAACATATTCTCCTCAAGGAACCATTCATGTTCTCGTTCCAGTTACAGAGAGATTATGATATGTTCTATGTGGAGGCAGTTGACAACAAGAAAATGACTGTCTTTGCCTCTTATGAGGAGCAGGAGTGAAGCCATTTTTGAGGAGTGATCAAACCTTGTTTTTGTCTGCTGTGTTAATTGTTTCAATTGTTAATTGTGTTGTTTAGTAAAGATGACGTAGAAGTCACCCAAGTCTCTGATCTCTTTACTGGAGCTGGTATAACTTAATGTACAAAGCACATTCAGCTTGTCACTATGTCTATATGGTATAGTTTGTCTCCATTCTCATGAGGAAAGTAAATAGCATTATAAATCAGGATAGGTAGTAACTGTGTATATATATATATATGCTCAATTAAATAATATAATTACAAAGTTGTAACATTTATCAACACAATTTTAACAGTACATGACATACATAACAAGTCTGTTGTTCACTGCAACAATATCAGTAGCTTGTCTCAAATATAGCATGAAGCAAAAAGTGTGACAACACATGTGCTGGTACCACTTTACATCATATTTCTTAAGGTCTTCAAAAATGAAATATGTTTGTATTCAACGTGTGCCTTGCACAAACGTGTGTGTTTGTATTCAGTGTGTGACTGTCAAACCTCAGATGGACAAAAAAAAAAAACGGCGGGTGGGGTCAAACGTCTGATTCCGCCCACATTGAGCCCGGCCCGATGTTTGACTACGCCCACATTGAGCCAGCCGAACTGCACACTGCAGTCATGGGTACTTGGACTTTTTTGCGCAGCCCTTGACATTTTTTGGGGGAGAACTGAAACCGGAAGTTGCAATGCAACACTCACGTCTGGGCTCGAGTTACTATCTAACTTCGACCAGCTACTTTTGGTTCATGTCCTTTGCAGATGCCACATTACTGACAAAAGTTTGTACATATAAAAACGATCTGTAAACGAGTAAAGGTAGACCTAAAGTAAGAATTTAACGTGTAAATGTTCATTCATAGTCGTAACATAGGGTTTGTACGTTTACAGATGTAATTTAACGGTTACGTTTCATGTTTCACGCATCGCTTTTCTTACAATCCTAACAATTTCCGTATGGACAATCTACTTGCACCCGCTGCAAAACACTCCGACCTGGGCGCCCGGGACATATTAATCGAATCCCCTCAAGAGTGCCGTAAATCCACGGATTTGGGGATGATCTGGACGTACAAAATCTGGACCAATAATATACGTCTATTTTTGGGCCACCTCAAGGCCAGGGCGGACCATATCTAAAGTTCAAGCAAATATGATCAAAAGATAGGCGTCAATGCGTGCATGCAGTGTAGCCTACTTATTCTCCTCGATCGACTGATTTGCTCTTTCTATTAGGGTCAACGACAAAATATTAGCCAGGCTACTTTATAATATGGAAGTTTTCAAATACCCTGTTTTCTTCGAGTGCCAGACTCTGGACACGTCACAGAAAAATAGGATAAAAAAGTACTTTGAAGTTCGTCGCAAATCTGGTGGCGGAATTTGTGGACCAGTAGAATCAGTTGGTGACAAAGTCTACAAGATCGCATTTATTGACCAGACAGGTATGAAAATGTTTAGGCCAAGTGATTGAATATGGAGTGTATTTCCACCATGTAACCTAGTCTTGCCAAAGCCGGTTCATAAGTTTGTTTTTCAATATGTTATTCTACTTGTTTAATATGTATTATTTGAATAGGGCTACACTTGGGTAAAACAACAATATTTAAACTTTGTAGTAGGATTTGTTGAATCTGAATGTTTTTCAGACATATACAACAAATAAATATGGTATAGTCTTAAGTTTCACTTTCCCATAGCCAGGCTACGCTTATGCAGACAGGCGCAAATGCATTACTTTGGCTTTTCATTATATTGATTCATTCTACAGTACTTTATCAATCTAAAAAGTAAGAAACTTGTTGTTTTAATAACGTTTAAGATGATTTAATAACTTTATAGATAGATATACATACACATACAGTATATTACTTAATAGATTATAGCACAACTCCTCCAGCCTATGTAGCCTTAAACTCTTCAAGTCCTGGAGTGAATGCAAAAGGCTTAACAAATAGTACAACTTATTATTATTGTTTGTATTGTTATTACTAGTACTACATGACAACAACAACTCATTATGAGTCTGTATCTCTTCCAGTCCAGGAGAGGGTACTTCAGAAACCTAATCATGTGTTGGTGTTGCCTGGGGGACCTCTCTCCCTCACTCTGAGAGACAGCCTGGAGACTCCACCCACAACAAGCTCCCCAGTCAGCAGTCAGGAGGTGAGGCCAGACTAAACAGACACAACAATACAGAGTCACATATCACCATGACCACAATGCACTGTTGTTGTATTTGCACTGTTAGCCCACACTTGGATGTTTGCCAGTTTGTGACGTATAAATGTATGGTTTTGTTATATTGAGGGAATAGTCATTTTAACTAAATAGAACCACGTTAAAGTAAACTGAAAAATACCACTCCGCTAGAATGGAGAATCATCAGATATCCCAGAAGTAGTTGTACGGTTTAACTGCAATAATAAATAGAAAGATAATAAAATATTGTTGTCTTTACCACAGTGAAATTACCCTGCAATGACTCACTTGTTTTCCAAATCTAGAGTCACCACTCCCTCCCGGTCGAAACATCTCCACCTGGTGGTCGAGAACATGTACTCCATCGTCTGAGCACAGGGAAGCAGGAGAAGATCAGCACCACCTGTCATCTGGGACAGGTCCAGCTCCGTCTTCTAGGCAAAGTGATAGAGAAGGATCTAGGTGAGGTTGTTCCAGGGGTGAGGGTGACATGCCTTGACTCAGCTCAGCTGGTGCTGCACGGCTATGCAAATGAAGTCCAGACAGCCAGACAGTTGGTTACAGATAAAATCTCTCTGGTGCTGGAGCGTGTGGTGCCTGAGGTGTCCCTCCACCTCCTGTCCTTCCTGAGGGAGAAGTATGGGAGGCCTGGGAACCTGAGCAGTCTGCTGGGGTTGGGACTCCATGTGGAGGTAGAGCTGGGGGACACAGAGCTCCATCTGTTCTCCCTCTCCTCTGGGGAATTGGACCAGGCTGAGAAAGATCTACTGGGGGAGTTTGGGGAGGAGAAGATTGACGTGCTCAAAGGTGCCCTCTCGGCTGAACTGAAGTCTAAGCTTGAGACGAAGGTGAAGGAGCTGAACCAGAGCAGATGCAGGGTGGTAGCCAGGTACGGTCCTGGGTGTAGAGTGCAGCTGCTGGGCCACGTGAAGGAGGTTCAGGAGCTGAGGGAGGAGATTGGGGCCTTTCTGATGGACAGGTCCAGTGTGAGAGTCGTGAGACACCATCAACAGATTCAGGATGGCGTAGTCAGCGAAGCAGGCACCGGATCAATACAGGAGGAGACGGTCGCAGCCACCAGCTATCGCCTCCGGCTGGGAGTGCAGGTAGTGGTGCGTCAAGGTGACATCACCAAGGAACGGGCGGACGCCCTGGTAAATGCAGCCAATGAGGACCTGGATCATGCTGTGGGCGTGGCTGCAGCTCTGAGCCGAGCGGGGGGGCCTGAGGTACAGCAGGCCAGCAGAGATCTGGTTAGGCAGATAGGGAGAGTACCCACAGGTACAGTGGTAGAGACTACAGGAGGGAATCTGCCTTGTAAGATGCTGCTGCACGCAGTGGGACCAGTAGGGGGCAGCGTAGGTGGGAATGAGCGTCCTCTGCTGGAGAAGACAGTAAAGGCAGCTCTGGATCTGGCAGAGACCATGGAACTCCAGACCTTGGCCATGCCCTGCATCAGCTCGGGGATATTCGGTGTTCCTCTGAAGGTGTGCTCTGAGGCCATAGTCTCTGCAGTGAGGGACTTTGGGAGGGAACAGCGCATCCTTACCAAGGTCACTCTGATTGATATGAGTGGAGAGGCAGTGAGAGCCATGCAGGAGGCCTGTGATAGGCTGTTACAGGGGAAGAGGGAGTTTTCTGGGTGGGAGGTAGAGTCCAGCACCACCACTACCACTACACATGCTCCTCAGAGAGACACCACTGCTGCCTCCGCCAGGGGACCAGCCGCTCCAGAGGTCTGTGTCCAGGTGGAGATCATCCAGGGAACCATAGAGAAACAGCAGGTGAGAGAGACACACTGACATGGCCACAGCCTTGATTCAACATTCTGTGAATTATGTTGACTTCATACTGACCCAATGTTCCCTTTCTCTTTCTTTTCTTTTTTCTTTGTCTCGCTCTCTGTCCGTCCGTCTTTCTGTCTCTATCTCTCTGAAGGTGGATGCCCTGGTGTCCCCCATGGTTGGTAGTGACCCTCTCTCCTCCCGTGTTGGTAATGTCTTGTCTGAGGCAGCTGGACCGGCGCTGATGACAGCATTTCTGAGGAAATCAGGGGGACGGACTGCACCTGGTGACAACGTCCTGGTGGAGAGACTGTCTGGTCTCAGCTCTGGCCGTGTCTTCTTCCTCAGATGTGCACACTGGGACAACAACCCTCAAGGACCAGCAGTACAGGTGTGTGAGTGTGAGTGTGTGTGTGTGTGTGTGTGTGTGTGTGTGTGTGTTGTGACCTTTGAACCTCCATTAACCCTTGACCTCTGGTCCTCTCTCAGGCTCTGAGGCAGGGTGTGAGGAAAATTCTGACGTCTTGTGAGAACCGGGGCTTCCGTTCTGTTGCCTTCCCTGTAGTTGGAACTGGTGTGGTTCTCCAGTTCCCTGACAACGTGGTAACACAGGTTCTGCTAGAAGAGATCCGTAGGTATGAGCAGAACCGAGCGAGCAGAACCCCTTTCCTTGTCCGCATTGTCGTCCATCCCAATGACAGAGATTCTACCAAGGTGAGCAGAGACTTTTGAAGAAGGTCTCACTCAGTGCGTTGGGAAAAAATCCTTTAACTTCAATATGTTTCAGCCAGCTATTTTATAATACTTCCATACATCCATAATTACAGATTTTTTTCAATATTAACAGTTATAGTCCTTCATTGCAGTTGTATTGTTTGTTCTAATCTACAGGCTTTTCAGACTGCCCAGAATGCTTTGCTTCTCAGAGGGTTCGTATTAGGCACTCGACCAGAGCAAGGTGAATTACAACACTTCACCCCCACCTTTAAATCAAATACATTATTAGTATATGATTGATCCATTTCAAGTTATAATTATGAAGGAAAAAGGAAACCGCACACTGCTCTTGATAGTATCACTGATATTTAATAAGCTTACGTATCGGCCTCACGGTCTTCGTCAGTGCAAAAAGCGTGAGGCCGATACATAAGCTTATTAAATATCAGTGATACTATCAAGAGCAGTGTACGGTTTCCTTTTTCCTTCATCTTGTTCAACTGTTGCTTTGCACCTGCAACAAAGATTGCTCAGATGTGCGAGTGCCTTTTGAATTTTAAGTTATAATTCTGAACCCTCCCTATAGACATCAGGATTGTGCTGCTGGGGAAAACCGGAGGAGGTAAAAGCAGTGCTGGAAACACCATCTTCGGACAAGATGATGTGTTCCTCTCAGACAGTTCCTCCACCTCCGCAACACAGATATGTGAAGCTCATACCAAGAACATCAAAGGCAGAAACATCACCGTGATTGACACACCTGGATTCTTTGACACTGACATCCCTGAAGAGGAGCTGAAACATAAAATAGGTAAATGCATAACAGAGTGTGCTCCAGGACCACATGCCTTTCTCATTGTACTGAAAGTTGAACGGTACACAGTCCACGAGAACGAAGCCGTGGCGAAAATCGAGACTTATTTTTCACCAGAGGCCTTCAAATATGCCACAGTCCTCTTCACTCATGGTGACCAGCTCAATGGTTTGACCATTGAGAAGTTTGTCCAACAGAATGCTGAACTGAACAAGCTTGTGGAGAAATGTGGAGGCCGCTGTCACGTGATCGACAACAAATACTGGAACACCAATCAGCAGGGTCGGTACAGCAACCAGTACCAAGTAGCAGAGTTACTCAACACCATAGAGAAGATGGTGAGAGATAACGGAGGAGGGTTCTACACCAACGAGATGCTCCAAGAGGCAGAGAGATTAATACAAGCAGAGATAGAGAGTCTTAGGAAGGAGTTAAAAGGCCAGATGTCAGAGGAAGAGATGAGAAAACAAGCCAAGGAAAGAGCGAGGAGGAAACTCCTGATCAAATTGTCGGGGATAGCAACAGGTGCAGTGGTAGGAGCTCTACTTGGGGTTGCAATGGGGATAGGGATCCCACTTCCATTCGCTACAAAACCACTGGTTAATTTAGTCAAACGTCAGATGGAAGCTTCAATGACATTAGGGCCAGCAGTCGTGACAAAGGCAGTACTTGCAGCAAAGAATGGGGCGACCATGGGAGTGAATTCAAAAATAGGTGCAGGGGTAGGCATAGCTGCAGGAGTTGTCGTTGGGATGGCCGCAACAGCAGGAGCAGTAGGAGGAGGGATAGTAGGAGCTACTGCAGCAGAGGAGGCAGAGACAGTACAGGAGGCAGCAGAGAAAGCAGCCAGTGCTGTCTACCATGAAGCAACACGTCTTCATGACCAAGCAGGACACCTTCTGCTAAGGTACAGTAACTCTAAGTAGATGAGATATTATTATTATATATATTTTTTACCTTTATTTAACTAGGCAAGTCAGTTAAGAACAAATTCTTATTTTCAAAGACGGCCTAGGAACAGTGGGTTAACGACAGATTTTTACCTTGTCAGTTCGGGGATTCGATCTTGCAACCTTTCGGTTACTTGCCCAACACTCTAACCACTGGGCTACCTGCCGCCCCACTCAGTGAGCTGTACTCAGCCATAAGCGGAGGAAAATGCTCACCCAGAGGCGGCACTCCTAGTGTACAATAGCTGCTTGTCCAATATATGTAGCTGCTTGTCCAAATATATATATATATATATTTCATAGTTTTGTAAAAATCTAGGGATACGGTAGCACATAGGGCTGTGGCAGTCATGAAATGTTGTCAGTCGGTTATTGTCATGCAAAAGATTGCTGGTCTCACTGAAATGTACCATTAATTAACATAAACATGTTTAGCATTTGGATGCCTCCACTCATACCAGCTGCATACAAGCCACTGATGTGCACTTTTGGAACATCTACATTTAAAAAGTTTAAGTCCTATTATCTATTTTAGGAAGGTCTATATAAACATTATGATATGAAGAAAATGTATTGCAGAAAAACAGAATGTTATCTGGCTATATGCTCCATCTGGCTATGCGCCATACCATAGGCTGTAGGCTTGTTCATTTAGCCGACAAGATATGCTTGAATCCCGTTTCAATATTTTAGAACATATGATTTTATATTAAGATTAATATAATTGAACTTAGCCGAATAAAATAGATATGATATTTGTCATATTCTGGAGCGAGTGCGCATATGAAGTGGCTATGTTGAGCATAAAAGTGATCATTTGAAACAGGTCCTAAAGAGTTATATTGTACAAACCTTAAAAATCAAAGCATATGGGTTGCATGATGCGACTATTGGCTATTGATGATTTGAGAAAGTCGCAAAAAAACTTGCGGCTCCGGTACTTGCCTGTGGCTGCACAAGCTGTTCTCTCATCAAGTGATCATATTTTTATTTTGTATTCTTTTTTTCACCCTCAGTTTAATCTTGCCCTTAATAATATGTCAAATTAACTTTGATTTAGAATGGGCCATTATCAAATGGGCAGGAACAGAGGCAGGGGGGAAATAGTACGTCGTCAGTATGCACTCGAATAGCGATTAGAAGCCGCTTTCCCGAAGGTTTTTATTTAATTTTTTTAACTCATGAGACAGGCTACTCGGTTATTTCACCCCACACATCAACCACTAAACAGTCGAGCTGCGCGACAGGTGATATTCCCCCCAAACTCTGTATGCTATGGGCTCTCCAACCCTGTTCCTGTAGCTAACAAGTGCTTAATTTGGCCAACCAAGTTAATTCTGTTCGGAAAATTGATAGTACCATGTTTTAACAATGAAAGATAATTCATTAAACTGTTGACAGCCTCTCTCAGCGCGCTCCAATAAGGAATGAAGGAGAGATGGAAATGCACGGTGGTGAGATAGTCTGTAGCTAAAGGTAATGTGCCAGCCTATTAGTTATAAAACAAAAGCCCTATTACTAGGCTATTCAAAATCAAGTACAAATGATCTATAATTGTTGGCTCACTGAATTTGTATAGGATAGACCAATTATGTACCAAAGACATCTTAAATCAGTTTTTTATTGTTTTTATTGTTTTTCTGACATGTATACTATGTGGTAGGCTATGTGTTGTATAATGGCACAATCATTATTTAAATGCAGGGGTTTTTTCGGGCTTGGCCTCATATATATGAATGTTGTGTATGCATAAGCACTAATATGTGTGTTTTTGAATGAATCATCACCTTAGGGCTGTCCATTTCATTGTGTTAGGCTTTGAAACGACATCCATGTTCATGTTTTCCACTCAGTTTCAACCTGTCGTTGAACCTCTTTCTTCAAACTGATAAATCAAATCACATTTTATTTGTTACATACACATGGTTAGCAGATGTTAATGCGAGTGTAGCGAAATGCTTGTGCTTCTAGTTCCGACCATGCAGTAATATCTAACAAGTAATCTAACCTAACAATCACAGTGAGATGAGTTTTAAAAGCACATACTGTTTTGATGACTTTTAAAATGTGATTTTCGATTGCATTTGCATTGATGTCAGAGTGGTTAGAGGGACAATAGAGCGATCTGATGACCGTTAGCGAGTTGTGTACTACCAGACCGCACAAAAAAGGGATATTACCATGACTCAAAGGTCACATGGAATTTTACTGCGTTCATGACTCATGACAGCCAGTGTGGCGGTAATATAGTCACCGCAACAGCACTAGAAAATGATGATATCTTTTTTCTGGGCCATGACCATCCATAGGTTTATGGATCACACACCTGGATTATTTGTATTTTTTTTGAAATTTTATTTCACCTTTATTTAACCAGGTAGGCCAGTTGAGAACAAGTTCTCATTTACAACTGCGACCTGGCCAAGATAAAGCAAAGCAATGCGACACAAACAACAACACAGAGTTACACATGGAATAAACAAACGTACAGTCAATAACACAATAGGAAAAAAATCTATATGCAGTGTGTGCAAACGAGGTAAGATTAGGGCGGTAAGGCCGTAGTGGCGAAGTAATTACAATTTAGCAATGAAACACTGGAGTGATAGATGTGCAGAAGATGAATGTGCAAGTAGAGATACTGGGGTGCAAAGGAGCAAAAATAAATAAATAACAATGTGGGGTTGAGGTAGTTGGATGGGCTATTTACAGATGGGCTATGTACAGGTGCAGTGATCTCTGAGCTGCTCTGACAGCTGATGCTTAAAGCTAGTGAGGGAGATATGAGTCTCCAGCTTCAGTGATTTTTGTAATTCATTCCAGTCATTGGCAGCAGAGAACTGAAAGGAAAGGTGGCCAAAGTAGGAATAGGCTTTGGGGGTGACCAGTGAAATATACCTGCTGGGGCGCGTACTATGGGTGGGTGCTGCTATGGTGACCAGTGAGCTGAGATAAGGCGGGGCTTTACCTGGCAAAGACTTATAGATGATCAGGGATTAGGATTATGGACACATGTGTTCTTTACTTTTTGACTTCATTGAAATTATTATTACATCAAAGCAATAAAATATGACCCAATCATTGGACACAGAGAGTAAATGTTCTTAACATTTATTTTTATTTGCAGTAATGTATTTTCTGTAAAGCATGCATATTTCAATTTGATATATTAGAGAGAATACAGTTGAACACAAACCGTCTAAAGTGATTGATGGCCTATTTTATGTGTCACGTGGTTATGCCCGTATGTGTACATCCAGTCCTGAAGTTCTCACGCTATCGAGTGAGTGCTTATGTTTAGGGTAAAGCATGTTGTAAATACAGTATATTTGATCATATGTTTAATAATTTTCATGTTGTAAATTACAGTAATTATGTTTGATTAAATATTATTGTTCACTAACATTAAATTATGGTCATGACATGTTTGAGAAGTATTATTGAGAATTTACATTAAACTAGAGTTATATTTTTAGTTATTTACTCTGTCAATTTTTAAGTGTGGTATTTCTATAATTACAATTATGTTTTTTGTTGTATTGTAATATTTGTATTGTTTTTTTTCGTAAGTAATAATTCATGTGTGTTGATCATTATGGTTGTTGACTGTTTGTTGCATATTTGGTCAATCCAAAAACTAACACATGCATTACATAATTATTTTCTAGAAATGATAGGAGTAATTAAACAGTTGAAGTATATTTAAAATTGTAAAAGTGTATGTCATACCAATGAAATCTCATTCAACATGTTTTTGGTGATTACTACAAATAGTCATGTTTAGAACATGTCAAGAAAAGTTTAAGAAAATCAAAGTTTGTGCAATATTTTTTATTTCTAAATACTTTTTTGTAATATTTAACTTTTTAAAATATAAAATCAATGACTAAACAACCCTAAGTTCTGTCCCTTGTGACTTACATGTACATTAAGCATAGGTGATACTACAATGTAGCTACAACTGTTAACTGTTACTATTTTGACATATTGTAATGCGACCATGATATATACAGTTGAAGTCGGAAGTTTACATATACCTTAGCCAAATACATTTAAACTCAGTTTTTCACAATTCCTGACATTTAATCCAAGTAAAAATGACCTGTCTTAGGTCAGTTAGGATCACCACTTTATTTTAAGAATGTAAAATGTCAGAATAATAGTAGAGAGAATGATTTATTTCAGTTTTTATTTCTTTCATCACATTCCCAGTGGGTCAGAAGTTTACATACACTCAATTAGTATTTGGTAGCATTGCCTTTAAATAGTTTAACTTGGGTCAAACGTTTCGGGTAGCCTTCCACAAGCTTCCCACAATAAGTTGGGTGAATTTTGGCCCATTCCTCCTGACAGAGTTGGTGTAACTGAGTCTGGTTTGTAGGCTTCCTTGCTCGCACACACTTTTTCATTTCTGCCCACTAATTTTCAGGGCTTTGTGATGGCCACTCCAATACCTTGACTTTGTTGTCCTTAAGCCATTTTGCCACAACTTTGGAAGTATGCTTGGGGTCATTGTCCATTTGGAAGACCCAATTGCGACCAAGCTTTAAGTTCCTGATGGATGTCTTGAGACGTTGCTTCAATATACCCACATCATTTTCCTTGCTCATGATGCCATCTATTTTGTGAAGTGCATCAGTGCCTCCTGCAGAAAAGAACCCCCACAACATGATGCTGCCACCCCCGTGCTTCATGGTTGGGATGGTATTCTTCGGCTTGCAAGCCTCCCCCTTTTTCCTCCAAAAATAATGATGGTCATTATGTCCAAACAGTTCTATTTTTGTTTCATCAGACCAGAGGACATTTCTCCAAAAAGTACGATCTCTGTCTCCATGTGCAGTTGCAAACCGTAGTCTGGCTTTTTTATGGCGGTTTTGGAGCAGTGGCTTCTTCCTTGCCGAGCGGCCTTTCAGGTTATGTCGATATAGGACTCGTTTTACTGTGGATATAGATACTTTTGTACCTGTTTCCTCCAGCATCTTCACACAGTCCTTTGCTGTTGTTCTGGGACTGATTTGCGCTTTTCGCACCAAAGTAGGTTCATCTCTAGGAGACAGAACGCGTCTCCTTCCTGAGCGGTATGACGGCTGCGTGGTCCCATGGTGTTTATACTTGAGTACTATTGTTTGTACAGATGAACGTGGTACCTTCAGGCGTTTGGAAATTGCTCCCAAGGATGAACCAGACTTTTTGAGGTCTACAATTTTTTTTCTGAGGTCTTGGCTGATTTCGTCTGATTTTCCCATGATGTCAAGCAAAGAGCCACTGAGTTTGAAGGTACGTCTTGAAATACATCCACAGGTACACCTCCAATTGACTCAAATTATGTCAATTAGCCTATCAGAAGCTTCTAAAGCCATGACTTCATTTTCTGGAAAATTCCAAGCTGTTTAACGGCACAGTCAACTTAGTGTATGTCAACTTATGACCCACTGGAATTGTGATACAGTGAATTATAAGTGAAATAATCTGTCCGTAAACAATTGTTGGAAGGATTACTTGTGTCATGCACAAAGTAGATGTCCTAACCGACTTGCCAAAACTATAGTTTGTTAACAAGAAATTTGTGGAGTGGTTGAAAAACGAGTTTTAATGACTCCAACCTAAGTATATGTAAACTTCCGACTTCATCTGTATAAGAGTTTTTTTCTTTGTCTCCTTTTCTCTTTTGTTTTAACTGCGATTATATTTTGACATATTGCCATGGGCCTACAGTAGGAAGTCGAAGCTTGAGAAGAAGGTCAAATCAAATGTATTTATAAAGCCCTTCTTACATCAGCTGATATCTCAAAGTGCTGTGCAGAAACCCAGCCTAAAGACTGCTGAACAATTCATCATATGGCTACCCGGACTATTTGCATTGACCCCCACCTTCTTTTTTCTACGCTGCTGCTACTGGCTGTTTATTATCTATGAATAGTCACTTTATCCCTACCTACATGTACATACAGTATTGCCTAAATTACCTTGACTAACCTCTACCCCTGCACATTGACTCGGTACCGGTACCCCCTGTATATAGCCTCATTATTGTTATTTTATTGTGTTACTTTTTTTAACTTTAGTTTATTTAGTAAATATTTTCTTAACTTTTATTTTCTTAAATCTGCATTGTTGGTTAAGGGCTTGTAAGTAAGCATTTCACGGTAAGGTCTACAGCTGTTGTATTTGGCACATGTGACAAATACAATTTGATTGGAATTCCCAACACCTGGTTGCCTAGGGCTTAATTGAAAGGAAAAAACTAAAGCCTACAGACACTAGGGCCTCCATTGAATGAGTTCGACACCCCTGCTTTCAATGGTTCAATGTAGCAACTGGTTCCTGGGGGAAGCCTGGACTGGAGGCGTGGCTTAGTAGGGGTGTGGCTTTAAGATGTATCTTTTTTGGGGGGCCACCCTTTAGAGAATGTGTCATTCCTGTTCATGTTGTATTTTTTCAAGGTATGTTGAGCATGAGTTCCTCAAAAGCTATGCAAATCCAGAAGTTGGAGTAGATACCACTTTATTAATGTATGTAATGAACAATGTCAAAATTATTGATATTGTGTTACAATACTGTATTGAGTAACTATTAATTTTTAAGGAAATAAAAGTGTGCATTGTACAAAGTTGTATATTTTTTTGGGGGGTTGATTAGCTATAATATTACAGATAAATAAATGGTGGCTTCCATTAATGTAATTGTCTGCATAATTTCCAGTCCCCCATTAATTTTGGGGGTAAATATATTTTCCTTTATTATTTTCCCCTAACCCTACCACCACTCCCCTAATTGGAGGACAACAATATTTAGGCTTCTACAGTTTATACATTCTATATACATTTTACGGACACAATGTACACTGCTCCTGCTGGAGGTCATTTTGCAGGGCTCTGGCAGTGCACCTCCTTGCACAAAGGCGGAGGTAGCGGTCCTGCTGCTGGGTTGTTGCCCTCCTACGGCCTCCTCCACGTCTCCTGATGTACTGGCCTGTCTCCTGGTAGCGCCTCCATGCTCTGGACACTACGCTGACAGACACAGCAAACCTTTTTGCCACAGCTCGCATTGATGTGCCATCCTGGATGAACTGCACTACCTGAGCCACTTGTGTGGGTTGTAGACTCCGTCTCATGCTACCACTAGAGTGAGAGCACCGCCAGCATTCAAAAGTGACCAAAACATCAGCCAGGAAGCATAGGAACTGAGAAGTGGTCTGTGGTCACCACCTGCAGAATCACTCCTTTTTTGGGGGTGTCTTGCTAATTGCCTATAATTTCCACCTTTTGTCTATTCCATTTGCACAACAGCATGTGAAATTTATTGTCAATCAGTGTTGCTTCCTAAGTGGACAGTTTGATTTCACAGAAGTGTGATTGACTTGGAGTTACATTGTGTTGTTTAAGTGTTCCCTTTATTTTTTTGAGCAGTGTATTTTACAATTGTTATATTTTGTGTAACAAATGTTCTCCTCGTCTGAGGAGGAGCAGGGATCGGACCAAAACGCAGCGTTGTATGAAGACAATGATTTATTGAAACAAGACGAACGCGTAACACACTTGAGAAATTACAAAATAACAAAACGACGTAGACCGACCTGAACATGAGAACTTACATAAAACGAAGAATGCACGAACAGGTAAAGACTAGACAAACGAAACAGTCCCTTGTGGTACATACACAGACACGGAAGACAATCACCCACAAACAAACGGTGTGAACAGCCTACCTTAATATGGTTCTCAATCAGAGGAAACGTCAAACACCTGCCCCTAATTGAGAACCATATCAGGCAACACATTGAACCCAACATAGAAACACATAACATAGACTACCCACCCAGCTCACGTCCTGACCAACTAAACAACGTTAAACAAAGGAAAATAAGGTAAGGAATGTGACAATTTTGTTTGTTTTATCCCATCCTTCAGCTACCCTCAACCCCTCCCATCCACCTCTGAAGACCATCAAGTTTCTATTTGCCATATAAACTCAGCAAAAAAACAAAAGTCCCCTTTTCAGGACCCTGTCTTTCAAAGATAATTCATAAAAATCCAAATAACTTCACAGATCTTCATTGTAAAAGGTTTAAACACTGTTTCCCATGCTTGTTCAATGAACCATAAATAATTAATGAACATGCACCTGTGGAACGGTTGTTAAGACACTAACAGCAATTAAGGTCAGTTATGAAAACTAAGGACACTAAAGAGGCCTTTCTATTGACTCTGAAAAATACCAAAAGGAAGATGCCCAGGGTTCTCGCTCATCTGTGTGAACGTGCCTTAGGCATGCTGCAAGGAGGCATGAGGACTGCAGATGTGGCCAGGGCAATAAATTGCAACGTCCGTACTGTGAGATGCCTAAGACAGCGCTACAAGGAGACAGGACGGACAGCTGATCGTCCTCGCAGTGGCAGACCACGTGTAACAACACCCGCACAGGATCGGTACATCCGAACATCACACCTGCGGGACAAGTACAGGATGGCAACAACAACTGCCCGAGTTAGACCAGGAATGCACAATCCCTCCATCAGTGCTCAGACTGTCCGCAATAGGCTGAGAGAGGCTGGACTGAGGTCTTGTAAGCCTGTTGTAAGTGTAACCGATGTGAAATGGCTAGCTAGTTAGCGGTGGTGCGCGCTAATAGCGTTTCAATCGGTGACGTCACTCGCTTTGAGACCTTGAAGTAGTGGTTCCCCTTGCTGTGCAAGGGCCGCGGCTTTTGTGGAGCGATGGGTAACGATGCTTCGTGGGTGACTGTTGTTGATGTGTGCAGAGGGTCCCTGGTTCGCGCCCGGGTCGGGGCGAGGGGACGGACAAAAGTTAAACTGTTATATTGATGCTGTTGACCCGGATCACTGGTTGCTGCGGAAAAGAAGGAGGTCGAAAGGGGGATGAGTGTAACCGATGTGAAATGGCTAGCTAGTTAGCGGTGGTGCGCGCTAATAGCGTTTCAATCGGTGACGTCACTCGCTTTGAGACCTTGAAGTAGTGGTTCCCCTTGCTCTGCAAGGGCCGTGGCTTTTGTGGAGCGATGGGTAACGATGCTTCGTGGGTGACTGTTGTTGATGTGTGCAGAGGGTCCCTGGTTCGAGCCCGGGTCGGGGCGAGGGGATGGACTAAAGTTATTCTGTTACATAAGGCAGGTCCTCACCAGACGTCACCGGCAAAAACGTCGCCTATGGGCACAAACCAAACGTCGCTGGACCAGACAGGACTGGCCAAATGTGCTCTGAGTCGCGGTTTTGTCTCACCAGGGGTGATGGTCGGATTCGCGTTTATCGACGAAGGAATGAGCGTTACACGTACTCTTGAGCTGGATCGATTTGGAGGTGGAAGGTCCATCATGGTCTGGGGCGGTGTGTCACAGCATCATCGGACTGAGCTTGTTGTCATTGCAGGCAATCTCAACGCTGTGTTTTACAGGGAAGACATCGTCCTCCCTCATGTTGTACCCTTTCTGCAGGCTCATCCTGAAATGACCCACCAGCATGACAATGCCACCAGCCATACTGCTCATTCTGTGCATGATTTCATGCAAGACAGGAATGTCAGTGTTCTGCCATGGTCAGCGAAGAGCCCGGATCTCAATCCCATTGAGCACGTCTGGGACCTGTTGGATCGGAGGGTGAGGGCTAGGGCCATTCCCCCCAGAAATGTCTAGGAACTTGCAGGTGCCTTGGTGGAAGAGTGGGGTAACATCTCACAGCAAGACCTGGCAAATCTGGTGCAGTCCATGAGGAGAAGATGCACTGCAGTACTTAATGCAGCTGGTGGCCACACCAGATACTGACTGTTAATTTTGATTTTGACTCCCCCTTTGTTCAGGGACACATTATTCTATTTCTGCTAGTCACATGTCTGTGGAATTTGTTCAGTTTATGTCTCAGTTGTTGAATCTTGTTATGTTCATACAAATATTTACACAAGTTTATTTTTTACTGTGCTGTGACATTTCACAAAGGTTCTGAACCTTTTTATTCTTATAGTTTCTACAGATTGTAAATCAAAGACACATTTTTTTGCTAAAAGTAATTTTATATTATTGATTGATTGACTATGGAGTTGTTTTGTGTATCAGTTCATAAATCATGTGCCACGGAATCGGTACATCGAAAATCTATTCCCAACTATTTTGCAATCTATATGGCACAGCTGTAACTTTTTTAGTCGTTAAAGGTTCTTCAAAGAACCCCTCAACTAACCGAATGTGCAAATGTGAACTATTTACTAGCAGTAAATCAGGAGGAGAATGCCTGTAGAAAATTCAGTGATAACATTTACAAGATCGCATTTATTGACCAGGCAGGTATGGACATGGAAATTATTATATAATACAGCACTTGGGTAAAACTAAGACAAGTAGCCTATATGTTAAAATGTTTTCCTGTCATCTGAAGCTGCACGTTTCACTTTCACATAATTTACATGCATATACACACAGGGCCATTGGCCTAGCTGATTGTTGAGTTGCGGCAGTCAGTGAAAAGCATATAAAATTTAGATATCGAAATTCTTACCTCCCAAAATGGGGAGAACAGTAGGCCTAGCCTAGGCAGAGAGCATCGTACATATTCTCGGCGAGTGCTCATTCACAGTCTTTATCATTGGGTGAGTCAGCGCCACTGGAAAGTAGATTTTTCCTCCAGGCCAGATTGACATATTGTACAGTAGGTGTCTCCCCTTTTCATAGGCCTAGATTAGATTGTTGCATTCAGATGAGGTCATTTCTATTGGTATTTGTCAGTGTCAGCAGAGTATTATTTGTGTGATGTTGAAGTAACTTTCCATTGAAAACTCACTTTTAAAAGTTAATATAACTAACTCATAGCCAAATAATGTTGTTGACTCATCCTATATTCATGTGGCATGCGTCACCAGGATGTGATTGCCTCCAGGTGCGTCTCATTGTTGGGGGGTGGGGTTTGCCTTTTAAAATGTCAGTGTTTCCGTGTGCCAGCAGATATATTTAGACGTGTACAGGTTGGCGTACCTGGGGAGGATGAGACTGGTGAATGTTTCTTCAGTCCAAATTCCAGTGTGGCAACCAGGTTGCCTAATCCTAAGTATGTGTTGTTCAGCTGATCGGCTCTCCTTCTCCCTGTAGCACACCTCCCGCAACAATGCACTTTGTTAGTATGCTCTTATTATATCAAGCTAATAATGACTCTGCGAGTGACAGAGCTGAAGATTGTGTTATATTTATATGCAGACCATACAATTCTATTGAATCTACGAACTRAAACTATGCTTCTGCAGTTAAAAAGGGTGTTTATTTACAACTTTATTCTCTATTTCCTATTTTCCACTTTCCACCCCTTTTGGTAAAGAACCTGTGATATTATAAATTGTTGATATAGTGTTTGGTATTTATTAGAGGACCTCACCTGTATAAAAAAGTTAGCATAGATCGGCTACTTACTCAGTGCTACACTCGTATTTTGTGGCCAAAGCATAAATTGGAGAAAAACACATCGAACTCCACCACATACTTGTATCTTGAACAGACCGTTCTATAGTATGTTAACAATCTGAAATAAGGAAACATGTAGATTTAATATATTTTAAAATTAATTAACCACTTTACAGTTGTACATAGTTTACTTTATATATTACTACCACTCCGCTAGCCTCTCTATGCCCGTAACCTTTCCAGTCCAGGAGAGGGTAGTTCAGAACCACAATCATGTATTTCTCTGAGAGGAAGCCTGGATTCTCCACCACAACAACCTCCACAGTCAGCAGTGAGCCCAGAATACACAGACACAACTTTACATTTAGCTCTTGTCCAGAGCAACTAGGGTTTAACTGCCTTGCTCAAAAGCACATTCACAGACTGATCACCTAGTCGGCTCAGGGATTCAAACACGTTACTGGCCCAATGCGCTTAACCACTAGGATACCTGCCGCTATTGTGAATTTTTCAGTACATATGTGCCAATTATTTATTTCAGAAGGAGCCAGAAAAACTAGTGTATGTGTATGTGCTCTTGGTCATTAGACACCATTAGACATGCACGTGGTTATTCTTGTAACTGTTATGGCCAACTATGGTTAGACCTCTTGGGGTTTTTCCAGAACAGGGGTTCCCCTTTCAGTGTAGAGTGCCAAGGTCTGTTGCTATGGTCCTACATGCATGAAACTACTTCTGTGACTCTACAGGTTGCGTGTCCTAATATGAAGGCAATATGATAACGGTGGCTAAAAGCGAGAGGTGATGAGTCATTAAGAGGAGTTACTATGACGTAAGGAGGACAAATATATAAGTAGTCTGTGCCAAGACTGGAAGGAAGTTGTATTCATGATCCAGCTCGGCTTTTATTATGAAGTATTACAAAATCTATTTGAACTCACATGTTCCTGTATTTGTGAAATATGATTGACCAAATATTTCCACGACACCGCCTGTAAACTATACTGAACAAAAATATAAACACAATATGTGACAATTTCAACGATTTTGCTGAGTTGCAGTTCATATAAGAATATCAGTCAACAGGGATGTAGACAAATGTGTGCACGAAACGTGAGATAACAAGCTTTTTGTGCGTATTGAAACTTCTCTGGGATCTATATTTCAGCTCATGAAACATGGGATCAACACTTTACATGTTGCGTTTATATTTTTGTTTAGTGTAGTTGCTGAGTCACAGTTCAGGCAGTACATGCTGAGTCACATAACCTGTTAGATAAGACTTTTATTTTCCATAACATGAGGTCTAAACACACAGACGTCAATGCACTGTTGTTGTAGTTACATCCCAGTAAACATAAAGCTTAGTCATATATCATGGATCTGTCAGGTAATAACTTTATTATCCCTTCAAATGAGTCAAAATATTCTGATTATAATAATAATAATAAGTATCCTAACATAAAAATGTACAATATGAGGAATGACAAGAACATAAATTCAAATTAAAAACAGCTGTACTGAAGAAAATAGACAAATGCTAAACGGCAGGTAGCCTAGTGGTTAGAGCATTGGGCCAATAACTGAAAGGTTGCTGGATCGAATCCCCAAGCTGACAAGGTGAACATCTGTTGTTCTACCCCTGAACAAGGTAGTTAACCCACTGTTCCCCGGTAGGCTGTCATTGTAAATAAGACTTTGTTCTTAACTGACTTGCCTAGTTAAATAAAGGTCAATAAAAATACTAAATTTTTTCAGATAATCCAGACGCAGCTATATGGTCGACTTGCAATAATAAACGTAGATAAGTGGTTTTCTAGTGACATTTATTTGGACACATCCATATGGAGCTAATGAGGCGCGATTTCGCCTGGCATAGAAAATGTGCTCTCTTGTCAGGACACTGTTGTTCAGAGGAGCTAGCCAACAACACAGCTAAAACAATCACTTCAAACTGAAGCTGGAAAGACTGCTAACTAGCTGCACTTAGTTTCGTTTGACCTTTTTTCAATTTACATTTCTTTGTATATATCCATAAAAATGATACCAGCCAATGCATGATTTCAACTGGCTGAGAAACACTGCCTGCCTGCCTCATCCTGACTCCCGACATGTTCACTACTATAGGACAGCTGGAGATCGAATTTGAATATTGAAACAATGTTACAAATGTCGGAGATACAGACAGCATCAGGGAGGTTTTCCAATGCTTCGCAAAGATGGGTACCTATAGGTAGATTGGTAAAAAAATCTAAATAAATGTTTTATCCCTTTGGGTATGGTGAAGTTATTAATTACACTTTGGATGATGTATCAATACACCCAGTCACTTCAAAGATACAGACGTCCTTCCTAATTCAGTTTCCGGAGAGGAAGGAAACAGCTCAGGGATTTCATCATGAGGCTAATGGGGTCTTTAAAACAGTTACAGAATTTAATGGCTGTGATAGGAGAAAACTGATGATGGATCAACAACATTGTAGTTACTCCACAATATAACCTAATTGACAAAGTGAAAAGAAGGATGCCTGTACATAATACAAATATGCATCCTGTTTGCTATAAGGCATTGAAGTAATACTGCAAAAAAATTGTCAAAGCAATTAACTTTTTGTCCTGAATAGAAATTGTTATGTTTGGGGCAAATCCAATACAACATAAATTATTACTGAGTACCACTCTCCATATTTTCATGTATAGTGGTGGCTGCATCATGTTATGGGCATGGATGCAATTGAAATGGACTGGGGAGTTTTTCAGGATAAAAAATAAATAGGAATGGAGCCAAGCACATGCAAAATCCTAAAGGAAAACCTGGTTCAGTCTGCTTTCCACCAGACACTGGGAGATTAATTAACCTTTCAGCAGGACAATAACTTAAAACACAAGACCACATTTTCACTGGAGTTGCTTACCAAGAAGAAAGTGAATGTTCCTGAGTGGCTGAGTTACAGTTTTTACTTAAATCTAATTGAAAATCTATTTCAAGACCAGAAAATTGTTGTCTAGCAATGATCAACAACCAATTTGACAGAGTTTTAAGAATTTTAGAAAATAATAATGGGCAAATGATGCACAATCTGCATGTGAAAAGCTCTTAGAGACTTACCCAGAAAGACTCACAGCTGTAATCACATCAAAAGGTGCTTCTACAAAGTATTGACTCAGGGATGTGAATACTTATGTAAATTAGATATTTCTGTATTGAATTTTCAATAAATTTGCAAACATTTCTAAAAACATGTCATTATGTGGTATTGTGTGTAGATGGGTGAATAAAAACATATATTTAATCCATTTTGAATTCAGGCAGTAACAACAAAATGTGGAATAAGTCAAGGGGTATGAATACTTTCTGAAGGCACTGTATATGAAATCTTCTAGCACTGAACTTGACTTTAATGAACTTTTTTTATAATTTAAAAAAAATGTATACCTTTATTTCAACAAAGAACGCAGACTGAGACCAAGGTCTCTTTTACAGCTTGGCCCTGCGTATACATGTTTACACATACAGTTTAGGTACAATGAATTGACGCTTGGGCCGACATCACAGGGTTTAGCATGGATGTGATCTCCATGAATGTCAGGGAAATTGTGTTGAAAGCTGCATTGACGACAGTGCAGTGTGGTTGTGGATCATACACCTTTGATTGAATCCCAGCCATATACACTTTATTCAGAGTTTTGCAGACAATGTGGTGCTTCACAGAGTTAGTATCATAATGGACATGGCTATTTGAATAGTCATGGCTGTTATGTTGATCCAAGATATCACTGCCTTCAATCAGGACCGTATCAGAATCATTTATTGTGTTACCTCTAAACCATTGAACCTTTTCATTTGGAAAAAGCGCTTGATATGATAATACATGCATATTTAAATAGGGTGAATGTATTCTATTCACTGGACAATCAACAATCAAACCTTTCAAACATTCCTTATTGAATGATTTATATTTTTCACATAGAAAATGAGTTATGCCAATGTATTTATCGCTTAAATTTTATTTTCACATACTTTGCGTATTTTGTACATGTCTGTTCACAATCATGATTATGTATTTACACTAATCAAACATAAGATAGAACATCTTCATATAATATGTTCAATCAGAATAAATAAAAGGAACTTATTTCAAAATGACTACGGCTCTTTCCCTTTAACAATGAGATCACCACGTCTGCGTCACATTGCACCGTATTCCCTATATAGTACATTACTTTTTAACATAACTCTATGGGCCCTGGTCAAAAGTAGTCACTAAATAGGGAATAGGGTACAATTTGGGGCGTAGACCATTAGTATGGCACCAGATAAGTTAGTGGATAACTGTCATTATAGTGTACTTAGAATAGTGAAATGTCTCTGTTGTGTTTAATGGGTAAAAGAGGCTGACGTACCGTAATGCAATGTGATGGCAGACTAGGAAGTGCCTCCAAAATTGCACCATGTTCCCTATGATTTACATGTTGCTAAGGCAACATAAACTGAAGTGACGAGTAGGGTTCATCCATACAGTAAACAGAAGAAGAAGAGACTGAAGAGACACACACAGGCCGACTTTGGAGAGAGGAAGACACTTCACTGAAACAAGACAAGACTGTGTAAATGCATCTTGCTTCATACTCCATGTATTAGGATGCTGGATGGAAGGGTGTGTGTGTGTGCATGCACGTGCATGTTGGTTTGGGTTTTTATGTGTACACATGTGGGTGTAGGTTTGTATGCGTGTGTGTCAAATCAATTCAAATTGAATTTGTCACATGCTTCGTAAACAGGTGTAGACTAACAGTGAAATGCTTACTTACGTGCCCTTCCCTACAATGTAGAGAGAGAAAAATAGAGAAATAATTGAAAAGTAATAACACATTATAATAGTAAGAATTAACACGCAATGAGTAAAGATAACTTGGCTATATACACGGGTACCAGTACCGAGTTGCAGGGGTATGAGGTAATCGAGGTAGATACAGTATGTACATATAACCAAGAATAACGAGACTAAACAGTAGCAGCATAGTCAAAGTAGCAAAAAAGGGTCACTGCAGATAGTAGCTATTTGGTTAATTATTTAACTAACTATTGATCAGTCTTATGGCTTGGGGGGTAGAAGCTGTTCAGGGTCCTGTTGGTTCCAGACTTGGTGCATCTGTACCCCTTGCGGTGCGGTAGCAGAGAGAACAGTCTATGACTTTCTGTAGTGACTGTAGTGACTGGAATTTAAATGGAATTGTTTACAATGACAACCAATGTTGCTTTCCTTTCCTTTCTCATATCCCCCACACTCCACCACAACATTCAGAGAACAACTGATCATACCACCTTTCCACAGAGGGGTCATATTAGTGTGCAGCTCAAACTGTTCGGAAGCTACAGACAAAAGTTTGCAGATCGGCTGTGCCGACTTCATTCAAGTTCCAAGACACTTGTGGGGTTGTGGGCCAGTAAGTGCTGTTGCAGGATACTCTGTCCCCATCAGTTACCTTCTGTGAGCTTCACGCTGAGACACAATATATTGAATCCTGAGTGTTTGCTAATCATTTTACAGTACTTTAATTCAACATGCTTAGGTCAAGTTGCAACTTGAACTCTGTCTTGTCCAATGACTTTTTAAAAACAGAATAATAAAGTGATCTATTAGGATAGAGTACACCAAATCTTAATTTAACATAATAATACAAAACATTACAGGAAACACAAAGGTGGTCTTACCTGTTATGGTACTGTCTATCTGGGTTAGGAGCAGGCTTATAACTCCTATTACTACCTGTTAGGGTACGGTCTATCTGTTAGGAGCAGGCTTAAACTCCTATTACTACCTGTTAGGTACTGTCTATCTGGGTTAGGAGCAGGCTTATTCCTATTACTACCTGTTAGTACTGTCTATCTGGGTTAGAGCAGGCTATAACTCCATTACTACCTGTTAGGGTACTGTCTATCTGGTTAGGAGCAGGCTTAACTCCTATTACTACCTGTTAGTCGTACTGTCATCTGGTTAGGCAGGCTTATAACTCCTATTACTACCTGTTAGGGTACTGTCTATCTGGTTAGGAGCAGGCTTACAACTCCTATTACTACCTGTTAGGGTACTGTCTATCTGGTTAGGAGCAGCTTACAACTCCTATACTACCTGTTAGGGTACTGTCTATCTGGGTTAGGAGCAGGCTTAAACTCCTATTACTACCTGTTAGGGTACGTCTATCTGGGTTAGGAAGCAGGCTTAAACTCCTATTACTACCTGTTAGGGTACTGTCTATCTGGGTTAGGAGCAGGTCTATACAACTTCCTATTACTACCTGTTAGGGTACTGTCTATCTGGGTTAGGAGCAGGCTTACTAACTCCATTATACCTGTTAGGGTACTGTCTATCTGGGTTAGGAGCAGGCTATACTCTATTACTACCTGTTAGGGACTGTCTATCTGGGTTAGGAGCAGGCTTATAACTCTATTACTACCTGTTAGGGTACTGTCTATCTGGGTTAGGAGCAGGCTTAAACTCCTATTACTAACCTGTTAGGGTACTGTCATTCTGGGTTAGGAGCAGGCTTAAACTCCTATACTACCTGTTAGGGTACTGTCTATCTGGGTTAGGAGCAGGCTTAAACTCCTATTACTACCTGTTAGGTACTGTCTATCTGGGTTAGGAGCAGGCTTTAACTCCTATTACTACCTGTTAGAGGTACTGTCTATTCTGGTTAGGAGCAGCTTATACTCCTATTTACCTTACCCTGGTTTTAAGGGTACTGTCTATCTGGTTAGGAGCAGGCTTAAACTCCTATTACTACCTGTTAGGTACTGCTATCTGTTAGAGCAGGCTAAACCCTATTACTACCTGTTAGGGTACTGTCTATCTGGGTTAGGAGCAGGCTTAAACTCCTATTACTACCTTTAGGGTACTGTCTATCTGGGTTAGGAGCAGGCTTATAACTCCTATTACTACCTGTTAGGTTACTGTCTATCTGGTTAGGAGCAGGCTTAAACTCCTATTACTACCTGTTAGGTACTGTCTATCTGGGTTAGGAGCAGGCTTATCTCCTAATTACTACCGTTAGGGTACTGTCTATCTGGGTTAGGAGCAGGCTTATAACTCCTATACTACCTGTTAGGCGCTACGGTCTATCTGGGTTAGGAGCAGGCTTAAATCTTATACTACCTGTTAGGGTACTGTCTATCTGGGTTAGGAGCAGGCTTATAACTCCTATTTACACCTGTAGGGTACTGTCATCTGGTTAGGGCAGGCTTAAACTCCTATTACCTGTTAGGGTACTGTCTATCTGGGTTAGGAGCAGGCTTAAACTCCTATTACTACCTGTTAGGGTACTGTCTATCTGGGTTAGGAGCAGGCTTAAACTCCTATTACTACCTGTTAGGGTACTGTCTATCTGGGTTAGGAGCAGGCTTAAACTCCTATTACTACCTGTTAGGGTACTGTCTATCTGGGTTAGGAGCAGGCTTACAACTCCTATACTTACCTGTTAGGGTACTGTCTATCTGGGTTAGGAGCCAGGCTTAAACTCCTATTACTACCTGTTAGGGTACTGTCTATCTGGGTTAGGAGCAGGCTTATAACTTCTATTACTACCTGTTAGGGTACTGTCTATCTGGTTAGGAGCAGGCTTAACTCCTATTACTACCTGTTAGGGTACTGTCTATCTGGGTAGGAGCAGGCTTAAACTCCTATTACTACCTTTATGGTACTGTCTATCTGGGTTAGGAGCAGGCTTAAACTTCTATTACTACCTGTTAGGTACTGTCTATCTGGGTTAGGAGCAGGCTTAAACTCCTATTACTACCTGTTAGGGTACTGTCTTATCTGGGGTAGAGCAGGCTTAACTCCTATTACTACCTGTTAGGGTACTGTCTATCTGGGTTAGGAAGCAGGCTTACAACTTCCATTACTACCTGTTAGGGTACTGTCTATCTGGGTTAGGAGCAGGCTTACAACTCCTATTACAATTAATGAATTCCTGAGGTACTATAGTGAAACAGTGGTAGTATGAGAAAACCTCCCTGATCTTTGTGGTTGATTTGTTTGAAATTCACTTCTCGACTGAGGGACCTTACAGATAAACGTATATGTGGGGTACAGAGGTGAGGTAGTCATTCAAAAATAATGTTTAACAATATTATTGCACACAGAGTGAGACCATGCAACTTATTATGTGACTTGTTAAGCAACATTTTTACTGCTGAACTTATTTAGGTTTTTCTTTCGGGGCTGTTGGTAGCCTAGTGGTAAGAGCATTGGGCCAGTAACTGAAAGGTTGTTAGATCAAATCCCTGTGCTGACATTTTTATTAATGATAAAAAAAATACTAAAACATACCTGGACTTTGAGATTGTGGGGTATTGTGTGTAGTCCAGTGAAAATAAATCTCAATTTAATACATTTTCAATTCAGGCTGTAACAACAAAATCTGGAATAAGTGAACCGGTGTGATTACTTTCTGAAAGTATTCAAAATGTGTATCTAAATGTACGCTTCTCAACAAATGTGCCGTTGATGAAATCTCGACCTATGTAATAAGATGTCATATACAGTGCATTCGGAAAGTATTCAGACCCATTCCACACTTTGTTACATTACAGACTTATTCTAAAATGTATTAAAGCAAAAATGTCCTCATCAATCTACACACAATACCCATAATGAAAAAGCAGAAACAGGTTTTTAGAAATGTTTGCTAATTATTAAAACAAATAAAACAGAAATACCTTATTTACATAAATTCCGACCCTTTGCTATGACACTCAAAATTGAGCAGAGATGCATCCTGTTTCTATTGATCATCTTTGAGATGTTTCTACAACTTGATTGGAGTCCACCTGTGGTAAGTTAAATTGATTGGACATGATTTGGAAAGGCACACACCTGTCTATATAAGGTCCCACCGTTGACAGTACATGTCAGAGCAAAAACCAAGCCATGAGATCGAAGGAATTATCCGTAGAGCTTCGAGACAGGATTGTGTCGAGGCACAGATCTGGAGGGGTACCAGAGAATTTCTGCAGCATTGAAGGTTCCTAAGAACACAGTGGCCTCCATCATTCTTAAATGGAAGTTTGGAACCAGCAAGACTCTTCCTAGAGCTGGCCGCCCAGCCAAACGGAGCAATCGGGGTAGAAAGGCCTTGGTCAGGGAGGTGACCAAGAACCCAATGGTCACTCTCACAGAGCTCCAGAGTTCCTCTGTGGAGATGGGAGAACCTTCCAGAAGGACAACCCTCTCTGCAACACTCCACCAATCAGGCCTTTATGGTAGAGTGGCCAGACGGAAGCTACTCCTCAGTAAAAGGCACATGAATTCCCGCTTGGAGTTTGCCAAAAGGCACCTAAAGACCATGAAAAACAAGATTATCTGGTCTGATGAAACCAAGATTGAACGCTTTGGACTGAATACCAAGCATCACGTCTGAAGGAAACCTGGCACCATCCCAACGGTGAAGCATGGTGGTGGCAGCATCATGCTTTGGGGATGTTTTTCAGCGGCATGGACTGGGAGACTAGTCAGGATCGAGGGAAAGATGAACGGAGCAAAGTACAGAGAGATCCTTGATGAAAACCTGCTCCAGAGTGCTCAGGACCTCAGAATGGGGTGAGGGTTCACCTTCCAACAAGACAATGCAGGAGTGGCTTCAGGACAAGTCTCTGAATATCCTTGAGTGGACCAGGCAGAGCCTGGACTTGAATATGTCAAACATCTCTGGAGAGACCTGCAAGTAGCTGTGCTACGCTGCCCATCCAACCTGACAGAGCTTGAGAGGATCTGCAGAGAACAATGGGAGAAACTCCCCAAATACAGGTGTGCCAAGCTTGTAGCCTCATACCCAAGAAGGCTCGAGGCTGTAATTGTTGCCAAAGGTGCTTCAAAAAAGTACTGAGTAAAGGGTCTGAATACTTATGTAAAGGTGATATTTCAGTTTTGTATTTTGAATAAATGTGCAAACATTTATAAAAAACAGTTTTTGCTTTGTCATTATGGGGTATTGTGTGTAGATTGATGAGGGGAAAAAACTATTTAATCCATTTTAGAATAAGGCTGTAACGTAACAAAATGTGGAAAAAGTCAAGGGGTCTGAATACTTTCCGGAGGCACTGTACATGTGTATCTTAATGTGTGTGATCTGATACACGACACCTCAGTGCAGTGCTTCTCTAACCACCCCCAGACATTTCACTATTTTGTTGTAGCACTGAACTATTGATTTGAAACTGAATTGAATGAATATTGCATTCCGTTTTAAAATTAAATTTCTATTTAATGAAAAACATTCAATATTTATATATTCAACCATCTGTTCTTTACCTATATGCATAGGCCCGCTCCCCATGCCTTACCAGAGGCTGCTGTTCTATCCTGCTGATACAGTGTATAACCCGCCAGCTGTATGTTCTTAATGTCGTCGTTCAGCCACGACTCGGTGAAGCATAAGATATTACAGTTTTTAATGTCCCGTTGGTAGGGTATACGTGCTTTCAGTTCGTCCCATTTATTTTCCAGCGATTGAACGTTAACTAGCAGGACGGAAGACAAAGGCATATTAGCCACTCGTCGCCTGATCCTCACAAGGCACCCCGATCTCTTTCCGCAAAACCTATGTTTCCTTCTCCAGCGAAGGACGGGGATCTGGGCCTTGTCGGATGTCTGTGGTATATCCCTTCCGTCCGACTCATTAAAGAAAAACTCTTCGTCTAATCTGAGGTCAGTAATCACAGTTATGATGTCCAGAAGCTCTTTTCGGTCATAAGAGACGGTAGCAGCAACATTATCTTCAAAAGTTCCAAACAACGCGAAAAAACGAACAAAATAGCACAGTTGGTTAGGAGCCGATAAGACAGCAGCCATGAGAACATCTTAGTGACATTCTAACATCATCCTCACCCTTGCAGAAAAAAACACATGAATTTCACATGATTACATGTGATCTGAGTTTGTGAAAATATGTGTCAACATGTAAAGCAACATGATAACATGAAAGTACACGTGACAACATTTTAGCATGTAAAAACGTGTTTTTGGAACACTTCACGTGGAATTTCTCATGTGAAAACGTGTTTTTGGAACACTTCACATGTGAAATTTGTTCTACCAGTCGTCAGGACATCACAAATGTTTTACCTTTAAACTCGGACAAAACAGAGATACTAGTTCTAGGTCTCAAGAAACAAAGAGATCTTCTGTTGGATCTGACAATTAATCTTGATGTTTGTACAGTCGTCTCAAATAAAACTGTGAAGGACCTCTGCTTTACTTTGGACCCTGATCTCTCTTTTGACGAACATCTCAAGAATATTTCAAGGACAGCTTTTTTCCATCTTCGTAACTGTTCTGCCTGCGGCTATGGAACCCTGACCTGTTCACCAGACGTGCTACCTTGTCCCAGACCTGCTGTTTTCAACTATCTCTCTCTACCACACCTGCTGTCTCTAACTCTGAATGCTATGAAAAGCCAACTGACATTTACTCCTGAGGTGCTGACTTGCTACACCCTCGACAACTACTGTGATTATTATTATTTGACCCTGCTCGTAATCTATGAACGTTTTAACATCTTGCCACGTACCGTTATAATCTCCACCCGGAACAGCCAGAAGAGGACTGGCCACCCCTCAGAGCCTGGTTCCTCTCAAGGTTTCTTCCTAGGTTCCTGCCTTTCTAGGGAGTTTGTCCTAGCCACCGTGCTTCTACATCTGCATTGCTTGCTGTTTGGGGTTTTAGGCTTCGAACACACTGACTGCTTCATTGCATCACTGCTGTTTAACATTTTGCGCAACTAGGCAACTATACTGATGCAGGTATCTTTTGCAGATGGTCGCGGTTAGACACATGGAGGAGAGAATCATTTTCGCAGTATCCTCAAAACCGTGTCTTTTTGACACAACTGCTGACAGCTACAGGGACATAAACACACAAAATACTGCTTGGAGACAAGTGTCCACGATAGTAGGATTGCCAGGTCAGTTTAGTAGTGAGCTTGTGCTAGATGTGGCTAGTTAACGTTAGCTAGCTAGCTAACCTAGCCATTGAGGTGTGTGTGTGTGTGTGTGTGAAAGAAAGTCATATAAATTATGCTAGTTACTACCTCTGATAACTTTCCCAAATAATCATGTTTGAAAGAGTGTGAGTGTGTATGCTAGATAAATAGTAATAGAAATGGTAGATACTACTGTACCCCTGAAAATTTGGTCAGATAACCGTGTGTGTGTGTCTGTGTGTACAGTAGCTGACATGTCCATGATAGCTAGCTAATAACTATAGTTATGCTAGGTAATGGTTTGGCTTATCATGTTCATGTCTATGTAGAAGAAGACTGTAGGAGGAAGTGGAGAGAACTCAGGGACAGGTATCAGAGAATGAGAAGGGCAGAGAAAGAGAAGAAGAGGTCTGGGTCAGCAGCTTCAGGCCAGCAGCCTTGGCATTTCTGGCACATTCTTTCTTTTCTGGATCCATTTATTGTGCCTAGGGCAACGAGTGGCAATTTTACAGCCAGACCCTCTATTACGTCATTCACAAGTGTTGTCGCCACCGGTGCATCAAGACCCTCAACCTCACCTACAAGTGCGAACATCGCCTCCACCGGTGCAGCGAGACCCTCTACAACGTCTACATCATCAGCCATGGAAGATGATGAAATGGAGGAAGCACCTCTGGATATGGGACCACCTGAGATTATTATGAACCTCACGGAAGTGACTACTGAGGACCTCGTTGAACAGGATGTGGCCGTGGAGAGAAACAGAGAGAGAAACGAAGAGGAACAACGTCACACCAGTCGCCATCGGAGGTACCAGCCCCCAGATCCACTCAACTCATTTCAGCAGAGGCTCCTCCAAGCCGTCGAGAGGGATGCAGCCCAACCTGATGCTCACAGGAAGGAGGATGAAGAGACCCTCTTTGCCATGAGCCTGGTGCCAACACTGAAGAGGCTGCCTCAGCAAAGACAAGCAGCAGTCAAGGTTAAAATGTATCAGCTGCTTTTCCAAGCCGAGTTCAATGGTACATTTTTTTTTCTCCACATCACAGGTAGTGTCATAAGTGTTGCGACAGTGAAGTAAAGTAGGTAATTTTTACAGTATACTCATGTAGGTTAATTGGTATTTCAGATCAAAGTATTAATATGAGGCAAATGTATAGCTTTTGTTTCTGGGTTAGAAAATATCCTAAATCAACAGTTTGCTGTCGAAATATCTGCCTGTCATATTCATCTTTTGATCTGAAATACAAATTCCATGAGTAAACAGCAAGTATTACCAACTTTACCACACTGTTCCTATATWTATGCCACTAACTACACTATACAAGCAGTATTTAGTTAACATAAATCTCACCTTTTATGGTGTCATATTATGTTAAGCTTGTATGTGTTGTTTTTCTCTTCCCTTCCAGAGATGGAGTCAATTTAGCCGACCAGCTCACAGGAAGGACAGGAAGAGGACAGGAAGAGGACAGGAAGAGGAGAGGAAGGACATGAAGAGGAGTTGTCTGGGTGTTGTTTTGACCTCCCTCATTGTACCTTTCTTTTCACACACATCAGTTACGTTTAAATTCAGTCAATTCATAAAGTCATTTGTTTATAAAGTCTTAGGATAGCATTCATTATTAGTGTTACATAGATTTCTGAATTGACAGAATTGAAACTCATACACCGGATACACCGGTGAATTCCAGATGCTCTTGTAGGTATCTTACGAGACTAAATGTGAATATTTTTCTTTCATTTAAAACCACTTGAAAACCAGCGTGTTGAAACTTTTTGTGAAGTTATGTTCTCATCGACTGGTCATGACGTCCAGGGGCATTTGTTTGATTAGCTGTGTTATGGCTACACATTATTTTATTTTTTTCAGAGACAGAGACACACACACCTCTCCTCTCTGTCCCTCAGATCTCCTGTGCCCTGCCCTCTCTCTCTTTATGGCCATGTCTGAAGTTCCCCTACTACGTCTAGGATTTATGAGTAGTCCCTGTATCTGTTTGCAGTTGTGCCAAAAATACATGCTCTTGTTCTCTTACAGATACAGGCTACATTTTCATTTATTTTTATTTTACACCACACCACACACACCTCTTTCAATAGTTCATTTTTGTAAAAAAAAATGAAACACACATACCTGTCATGTTCTTTCCTGTACTTGAATATTCCTGCCATTATTGAAAGAGATCGTGATACCTCACATCTCAAAATAGGGTTACTTAATGTTAGATCCCTCACTTCAAAGGCAGTTATAGTCAATGAACTAATCACTGATCATAATCTTGATGTGATTGGCCTGACTGAAACATGGCTTAAGCCTGATGAATTTACTGTGTTAAATGAGGCCTCACCTCCTGGTTACACTAGTGACCATATCCCCCGTGCATCCCGCAAAGGCGGAGGTGTCTAACATTTACGATAGCAAATTTCAATTTAACAAAAAAAAAAAAATGACGTTTTCGTCTTTTGAGCTTCTAGTCATGAAATCTATGCAGCCTACTCAATCACTTTTTATAGCCCATGTTTATAGGCCTCCTGGGCCATATACAGCGTCCTCTCTGAGTTCCTGAATCCCTATCAGACCTTGTAGTCATAGCAGATCATATTCTAATTTTTGGTGATTTTAAAATTCATATGGAGAAGTCCACAGACCCACTCCAAAAGTCTTTCGGAGCCATCATCGACTCAGTGGGTTTTGTCCAACATGTCTCTGGACCTACTACTGCCACAGCATACTCTGGACTTAGTTTTGTCCCATGGAATAAATGTTGTAGATCTTAATGTTTTTTCCTCATAATCCTGGACTGTCGGACCACCATTTTTATTACGTTTGCAATCGCAACAAATAATCTGCTCAGACCCCAACCAAGGAGCATCAAAAGTCGTGCTATAAATTCTCAGACAACACAAAAATTCCTTGATGCCCTTCCAGACTCCTTCTGCTACCCAAGGACGTCAGAGGACAAAA
>NC_036876.1:2000678-2075645 GCF_002910315.2 Salvelinus sp. IW2-2015 | reverse complement strand
TAATTTTGGTGATTTTAATATTCATATGGAGAAGTCCACAGACCCACTCCAAAAGTCTTTCGGAGCCATCATCGACTCAGTGGTTTTGTCCAACATGTCTCTGGACCTACTCACTGCCACAGTCATACTCTGGACTTAGTTTTGTCCCATGGAATAAATGTTGTAGATCTTAATGTTTTTCCTCATAATCCTGGACTGTCGGACCACCATTTTATTACGTTTGCAATCGCAACAAATAATCTGCTCAGACCCCAACCAAGGAGCATCAAAAGTCGTGCTATAAATTCTCAGACAACACAAAAATTCCTTGATGCCCTTCCAGACTCCTTCTGCCTACCCAAGGACGTCAGAGGACAAAATCAGTTAACCACCTAATGAGGAACTCAATTTAACCTTGTGCAATACCCTAGATGCAGTTGCACCCCTAAAAACGAAAAACATTTGTCATAAGAAACTAGCTCCCTGGTATACAGAAAATAGCCGAGCTTTGAAGCAAGCTTCCAGAAAATTGGAACGGAAATGGCGCCACAACCAAACTGGAAGTCTTCCGACTAGCTTGGAAAGACAGTACCGTGCAGTACCGAAGAGCCCTCACTGCTGCTCGATCATCCTACTTTTCCAACTTAATTGAGGAAAATAAGAAACAATCCAAAATTTCTTTTTTTGATACTGTTGCAAAGCTAACTAAAAAGCAGCATTCCCCAAGAAGAGGATGGCTTTCACTTCAGCAGTAATAAATTCATGAACTTCTTTGAGGAAAAGATCATGATCATTAGAAAGCAAATTATGGACTCCTCTTTAAATCTGCGTATTCCTCCAAAGCTCAATTGTCTGAGTCTGCACAACTCTGCCAGGACCTAGGATCAAGGGAGACACTCAAGTGTTTTTAGTACTATATCTCTTGACACAATGATGAAAATAATCATGGCCTCTAAACCTTCTAGCTGCATACTGGATCCTATTCCTACTAAACTACTGAAAGAGCTGCTTCCTGTGCTTGGCCCTCATATGTTGAACATAATAAACGTCTCTCTATCCACCGGATGTGTACCAAACCACTAAAAGTGGCAGTGTAAAGCCTCTCTTGAAAAAGCCAAACCTTGACCCGGAAAATATAAAAAACTATCGGCCATATCGAATCTTCCATTCCCTCAAAAAAAATTGAAAAAGCTGTTGCGCAGCAACTCACTGCCTTCCTGAAGACAAACAATGTACACGAAATGCTTCAGTCTGGTTTTAGACCCCATCATAGCACTGAGACTGCACTTGTGAAGGTGGTAAATGACCTTTTAATGGCGTCAGACCGGGCTCTGCATCTGTCCTCGTGCACTAGACCTTAGTGCTGCCTTTGACACCATCGATCACCACATTCTTTTGGAGAGACTGGAAACCCAAATTGGTCTACACGGACAAGTTCTGGCCTGGTTTAGATCTTACCTGTCGGAAAGATATTAGTTTGTCTCTGTGAATGGTTGTCCTCTGACAAATCAACTGTACATTTCGGTGTTCCTCAAGGTTCCGTTTTAGGACCACTATTGTTTTCACTATATATTTTACCTCTTGGATGTTATTCGAAAACATAATGTTAACTTTCACTGCTATGCGGATGACACACAGCTGTACATTTCAATGAAACATGGTGAAGCCTCAAAATTGCCCTCGCTAGAAGCCTGTGTTTCAGACATAAGGAAGTGGATTGCTGCAAACGTTCTACTTTTAAACTCAGACAAAACAGAGATGCTTGTTCTAGGTCCCAAGAAACAAAGAGATCTTCTGTTAAATCTGACAATTAATCTTTGATGGTTGTAAAGTCGTCTCAAATAAAAACTGTGAAGGACCTCGGCATTACTCTTGACCCTGATCTCTCTTTTGACGAACATATCAAGACTGTTTCAAGGACAGCTTTTTTCCATCTACGTAACATTGCAAAAATCAGACATTTTCTGTCCAAAAATGATGCAGAAAAATTAATCCATGCATTTGTTACTTCTAGGTTAGACTACTGCAATGCTCTACTTTCCGGCTACCCGGATAAAAGCACTAAATAAACTTCAGTTAGTCTAAATATGGCTGCTAGAATCCTGACTAGAACCAAGAAATTTGATCATATTACTCCAGTGCTAGCCTCCCTACACTGGCTTCCTGTTAAGGCAAGGGCTGATTTCAAGGTTTTACTGTTAACCTATAAAGCGTTACATGGGCTTGCTCCTACCTATCTTTCCGAGTTGGTCCTGCCGTACATACCTACACGTACGCTACGGTCACAAGACGCAGGCCTCCTAATTGTCCCTAGAATTTCTAAGCAAACAGCGGGAGGCAGGGCTTTCTCCTATAGATCTCAATTTTTATGGAATAGTCTGCCTACCCATGTGAGAGACGCAGACTCGGTCTCAACCTTTAATCTTTACTGAAGACTTATCTCTTCAGTAGGTCATATGATTGAGTGTAGTCTGGCCCAGGAGTGTGAAGGTGAACGGAAAGGCTCTGGAGCAACGAACCGCCCTTGCTGTCTCTGCCTGGCCGGTTCCCCTCTCTCCACTGGGATTCTCTGCCCCTAACCCTATTACAGGGGCTGAGTCACTGCTTACTGGTGCTCTTTCATGCCGTCCCTAGGAGGGTGCGTCACTTGAGTGGGTTGAGTTACTGACGTGATCTTCCTGTCTGGGTTGCGCCCCCCCTTGGTTTGTGCTGTGGTGGAGATCTTTGTGGGCTATACTCGGCCTTGTCTCAGGATTGTAATATGGTTGGTGGTTGAAGATATCCCTCTAGTGGTGTGGGGGCTGTGCTTTGGCAGAGTGGGTGGGGTTATATCCTTCCTGTTTGGCCCTGTCCGGGGGTATCATCGGATGGGGCCACAGTGTCTCCTGACCCCTCCTGTCTCAGCCTCCAGTATTTATGCTGCAGTAGTTTATGTGTCGGGGGGCTAGGGTCAGTTGGTTATACCTGGAAAACTTCTCCTATCTTATCCAGTGTCCTGTGTGAATTTAAGTATGCTCTCTCTAATTCTCTCGTTCTCTTTCTTTCTCTCTCTCGGAGAACCTGAGCCCTAGGACCATACGTCACGGCAAACCGGGCATGATGACTCCTTGCTGTCCCCAGTCCACCTGGCCTTGCTGCTGTTCCAGTTTCAACTGTTTTGCCTGCTGTTATGGAACCCCTACCTGTTCAACTCTTAATTCTTAATGATCGGCTATGAAAAGCCAACTGACTTTTATTCCTGATTATTATTTGACCATGCTTGTCATTTATGAACATTTTGAAAATCTTGGCTCTCTCTAATTCTCTCCTTCTCTCTCTCTTTCTCTCTCTCGGAGGACCTGAGCCCTAGGACCATACGTCAGGACTACCGGGCGTGATGGCTCCTTGCTGTCCCCAGTCCACCTGGCCTTGCTGCTATTCCAGTTTCAGCTGTTCTGCCTGCGGTTATGGAACCACCACCTGTCCCGGACCTGCTATTTTCAACTCTTGATGATCGGCTATGAAAAGCCAACTGAAAATTATTCATGATTATTATTTGACCATGCTTGTCACTTATGAACATTTTGAACATCTTGGCATAGTTCTGTTATAATCTCCACCCAGCACAGCCAGAAGAGGACTGGCCACCCCTCATAGCCTGGTTCCTCTCTAGGTTTCTTCCTAGGTTTTGGCCTTTCTAGGGAGTTTTTCCTAGCCACCGTGCTTCTACACCTGCATTGCTTGCTGTTTGGGGTTTTAGGCTGGGTGTCTGTACAGCACTTCGAGATATTAGCTGATGTACGAAGGGCTATATAAAATAAACTTGATTTGATTTGAATACTTATTCAATTCTGTTTTCATAGTCAGTTGTTTATTAATATCTCATTTAGACTTAATCTGCTTATTTCTTCCCAACACCTTTGCTGATCTAAGACAAGATGAAAGTAAAAACACATTCTCTTCCTAATTTGTTTTTTTCCAATTGTATTTTGTCAGGCCAGTGAACATGGTGGTAAACTGTACTATTTGTATGGACCCTAGGTTACCCTTTCCCTTTGTTATCATACTAACTGTATGTCGTATGACCTTAATTAGTGCTCCTGCTCACCTGATGTACCATGCCAGGTGTGTATAATACTGACGTTAATGGGAGAGGGAAGGGGTTAACCACCTCTGGACCCACAGAGACCTGCGCTTCCGGCGGGGCTGGTCCCGGCCCAACAGCGCGATCAAGACCACCTTCCTCAACGTTGGTCGAATTATTGAAAGAGCCGACTCTGCTATCTTGACTATATATTATTGCATTTCGCTCCAAAACTGCATTTTGCGGGGAAATTATATTATGGGCTCTCACAATTAAATTTGTGGATGTCATTGAATAATAAAAAATAAAAAAAATTCTACAGTCAAACTGTTTTTATTATGTAATCCCACATTTTTTTACTGGATATGTGTGCAACAAAAATTCAACATTCACATTTTGCTACTTTCTGTCAAGTATATGCATACAATTCGATAAAACCAATGTATGCACCACACAGAACGCACTGCAACTGCCTCTGCAACGCAATGCTGCAAGGCAAACGCAGAGTTCCATCGGAAATGAATGGACTTCTGGTGTTCAAAACGAAACACACAGTCGGTGTGTTCGAAGCGTTAGGCTAGGTTTCTAGACAACACTTTGTGACATCGGCTGACGTAAAAAGGGCTTTATAAATACATTTGATTGCTTGATTGATGTTCTGAATTCTGTCGCTGTACATTTCAAAAGTGCTGAATTTTTTTTTATATTGACTACGTCCGTCCTAGTTCGCTCATTAATGTTTTAATCGAAATTACGGATTGCCTCTTATCCGCCCGTCGTTCCCTTATGCCATAGTTTGTACATCCCAATTGTCAGTAAAAACCACATTTGTTTAAGCAAGTCAGCCATATCAGCTATGTTCAGCTGATAGCCAGGTGTAGTGTTAGTAACGATTCACTCCGTGGTGCTGAAAAGAAAGCTCTGTTGTTGGGACAGCTTTATGTACCCCTCAACAGTTTGTGGGCACCTTTATAGTGCTATGAATGTATTGTTTAGTGTGGTGTTGTGTAGTGGCTTTGCTGACATGCATCTAAACATTTTTTGGTTTGTTTGCCCTACCAAGATTGCCATTCTAAAAACGGCACTGATTTAGAGAACTGAACTTGAAAACGGAATCTAAACGCATCTGTGAAGTTGAATATATTAAACTTTGACTAAATTGAAATGATGGTTTATAAACTTGATACACAATGAATGCAATAATTACCAGATTGAAACTGAAAATATAAATATTGAACTTGAATGTTCAATTAATTGACATTTTGAACTGAATGACATATTTATTCAATACAGTTTCAAATCATTAAACACAGGTTCAAATTATGATTTCAATTATTCTATTTGTACATTAAACATTAAAAAAATATTCAAATTGAATATTTTAATATTCATTCAGTTTAACCATAACCCTGTCATCTGCTTTTAACAAAACAGAAAGAAAAAGAAATGGAACAAAAAGCTATTCCACAGTTGAATTTAACTGACTGGTGTCTACATAGTTTGTCAGATGTTGAATCATACATTTCCATCATTTTATTCAATGATTCCAGGTTAATCTGTTACTGTTTTCTTCTTGCACATTCAGAACCTTAGTTTAAAGCCTCCAGTACTGTCTCTGCCTCCTCTGCTGCAGTAACTCCGACTGACCCTCCTCTAACTGCTCCTGTTGTTGTGGACGTCCCAAAGACAAGTCCTGCAGCTATGCCTACCAACACCTGTTAGTGTCCCTGAGAGTTTGATCAGGAGTTTCTTCCTCACTATTTCTTTAGCCTGTTTTCCCATCTCTTTCTCTGACATCTGGCCCGTTGACTCCTTCCTAAGACTCTTTATCTCTACTTGTATTAATCTCTCTGCCTCTTGGAGCATCTCGTTGGTGTAGAACCCTCCTCCGTTATCTCTCACCATCTTCTCTATGGTGTTGAGTGACATCGGCCTCCACATTTCTCCACAAGCTTGTTCAGTTCAGAATTATGTTGGTCACCATGAGTGAAGAGGACTGTGGCATATTTGAAGGCCTCTGGTGAAAAATATGTCTCGATTTTCGCTATAGCGTCATTCTTGTGGACTGTGTACCGTTCCACTTTCAGTACAATGAGAAAGGCATGTGGTCCTGGAGCACACTCTGTTATACATTTAACTATTTTAGGTTTCAGCTCCTCTTCAGGGATGTCAGTGTCAAAGAATCCAGGTGTGTCAATCAGGGTGATGTTTCTGCCTTCGATGTTCTTGGTATGAGCTTCACATATCTGTGTTGAGGAGATGGAGGAACTGTCTGAGAGGAACACATCATCTTGTCTGAAGATGGTGTTTCCAGCACTACTTTTACCTCCTCCGGTTATACCAAGCAGCACAATCCTGATGTCTATAGGGAGGGTTCATAATTAGAACTTGAAATGGATCAATCATATACTAATAATGTATTTGATTTAAAGGTGGGGGTGAAGTCTTGTAACTCACCTTGCTCTGGTCGAGCGCCATATATGAACCCTCTGAGATGCAAAGCATTCTGGGTAGTTTGAAAAGCTGCAATGTAATTGTTATTATTAAAAAATCTGTCATTATGGATGTATTGCACAGTATTATATTACGACTTCAGATAATCTGCAATGTGATTCGCTTAAACATATTGAAGTTAATGGACATTTTGTTTAACTTCTCTAGGGTAGGGGGCAGCATTCGGAATTTTGGATGAAAAGCATGCCCAAATTAACCTGTCTAGGACAGGGGTTCCTCTAGCGCCACTCCTCCCACATTCCACTGAACAGGCAGAGCGCGAAATTCAAAAAATATTTTTTTTAAATATTTAACTTTCACACATTAACAAGTCCAATACAGCTAATGAAAGATAAACATTTTGTGAATTCAGCCAACATGTCCGATTTTTAAAATGTTTTACAGCGAAAACACCACGTATATTTATGTTAGCTCACCACCAAATACAAATATAAAAGCACAGACATTTTTCAGAGACCAAATTGAAATACCTAAATACTCATCATAAAACATTTATGAAAAATACATGGTGTACAGCAAATTAAAGACAAACATCTTGTGAATCCAGCCAATATTTCCGATTCTTTAAGTGTTTTACAGCGAAAACACAATATAGCATTATATTAGCTAACTACAATAGCCAACCACACAACAGCATTGATTCGTTAGGCACGTTAGCATAGCGAATAAACCAGCAAAAGATATTCATTTTTTCACTAACCTTCTCAAACTCCATCAGATGACAGTCCTATAACATCATATTACACAATACATATATGGTTTGTCRGAAAATGTGCATATTTAGAGCTGAAATCCATGGTTATACATTGGGAAAACGTAGCATCTTTTTCCCAGAAAGTCCGGATATTTTTATYACACTCACCTATTCTGACCAAATAACTATTCATAAACGTTACTAAAAAATACATGTTGTATAGGAAATGATAGATACACTAGTTCTTAATGCAATCGCCGTGTTAGAATTCTAAAAATAACTTCATTACGACATCCAGCTTACGTTATGGCGAGAGAGTGCCCAAAATCTATTTCTGACTTGTGTAACTCTTCTACTTGGCTGGTTACTGTTTGTAATGATTTGTCTGCTGGGCTATGTTCTCAAATAATCGTAAGGTATGCTTTCGCCGTAAAGCATTTTTTTAAATCTGACACCGTGGTTGGATTCACAAGAAGTTCATCTTTAAACCTATGTAAAATTTGTTTTCTTTCTGAATTTTTATAATGAGTATTCTGTATTTGAATTTGGCGCCCTGCAGTTTCAGTGGCTGTTGAAGAGGTGGGACGCTACCGTCTCACGTACCCTAGAGAAGTTAATTCTTTGAGACCTTTAAAAGTCTCTGCTCACCTTGGTAGAATCTCTGTCATTGGGATGGACGACAATGCGGACAAGGAAGGGGGTACTGCTCGCTCGGTTCTGTTCATACCTACGGACCTCTTCTAGCAGAACCTGCGTTGCCACATTGTGAGGGAACTGGAGAACCTCACCAGTTCCAACTACAGGGAAGGCAATGGAACAGAAGCCCCGGTTCTCACAAGAGGTCAGGATTTTCCTCACACCCTGCCTCAGAGCCTGAGAGAGGACCAGAGGTCAAGGGTTAATGGAGGTTCAAAGGTCATAACACACACACACACACACACACACACACACACACACACACACACACACACACACACACACACAAACATACACACACACACACACACACACACACACACCACACACACACCACACACACACTGTACAGCTGGTCCTTGGGGGTTGTTGTCCCAGTGTGCACAGCTGAGGAAGAAGACACGGCAGAGCTGAGACCAGACAGTCTCTCCACCAGGACATTGTCACCAGGTGCAGTCCGTCCCCCTTTCCTCAGAAATGCTGTCATCAGCGCCGGTCCAGCTGCCTCAGACAAGACATTACCAATACGGGAGGAGAGAGGGTCGCTACCAACCATGGGGACACCAGGGCATCCACCTTCAGAGACAGACACAGACAGACAGAAAAGACCACAGACAGACAGACAGACAGACAGACAGACAGACAGACAGACAGACAGACAGACAGACAGACAGACAGACAGACAGACAGACAACAGAAACAGACAGACAGACAGACAGACAGACAGAACGGGGGGAAATCACAATAAATAAAGTAAAAGGGGAAGAGAAAAAGGAAAAGAAAGTGTAAAAGAGAAAGGGAACATTGGGTCAGTATGAAGTCACATAGTTTCACAGAATGTTGTTAATAAGGCTGTGGCCATGTCAGTGTGTCTCTCTCTCACCTGCTGCTTCTCTATGGTTCCCTGGATGACCTCACCTGGACACAGACCTCTGGAGCGGTTGTTCCCCTGGCGGAGGCAGCAGTGGTGTCTCTCTGAGGAGCATGTTGTAGTGGTAGTGGTGGTGCTGGACTCTCTCTACCTCCACCCAGGAAACTCCTCTTCCCCTGTAAAAGCATATCACAGGCTCCTGCATGGCTCTCACTGCCTCTCCACTCACATCAATCAGAGTGACTTTGGTAAGGATGCGCTGTTCCCTCCCCAAAGTCCCTCACTGCAGAGACTATGGCCTCAGAACACACCTTCAGAGGACCACGATCACCCTGAGCTGATGCAGGGCATGGCCAGGGTCTGGAGCTCCAGGGTCTCTGCCAGATCCAGGGCTGCCTTTACTGTCTTCTCCAGCAGAGGGCGCTCATTCCCACCTACGCTGCCCCCTACTGGTCCCACTGCATGCAGCAGCATCTTACAAGGCAGATTCCCTCCTGTGGTCTCTACCACTGTACCTGTGGGCACTCTCCCTATCTGCCTAACCAGATCCCTGCTGGCCTGCTGTACCTCAGGCCCCCCCGCCTGGCTCAGAGCTGCAGCCACGCCCCCAGCGTGATCCAGAACCTCAGTCGCTGAGTTCACCAGTGCGTCTGCCCGTTCCTTGGTGATGTCACCCTGACAAACAACTACCTGCAGCCCCCCCTGGAGGTGATAGCTGGTGGCTGCGACCGTCTCGTTAGGTCTTGGTCCGGCGCCTGCTTCACCGACTGCGCCATCATGGTTCTGTTGAGGACGTCCCACAACTCTTACACTGGACTGGTCTTTCAGAAAGGCCCCAATTTCCTCCCTCAGCTCCTGAACCTGCTTCAGGTGGCCAAGCAGCTGCACTCTACACCCAGGACCAAACCTGGCTACCACCTGGCATCTGCTCTGGTTCATCTCCTTCACCTTTGTCTCAAGTTTGGACTTCAGTTCAACCAGGAGGGCACCGTTGGGCATGTCAATCTTATCCTCCCCAAACTCCACTAGGAGATCCTTCTCAGCTTGGTCCAGTTTCCCGGAGGAGAGGGAGAACAGACGGAGCTCTGTATCCCCCAGCTCTACCTCCACATGGTGTCCCAACCCCAGCAAACTGCTCAGGTTCCCCGGCCTCCCATACTGCTCTCTCAGGAAGGACAGGAGGTGGAGGGACACCTCAGGCACCACCCGCTCCAGCACCAGAGAGATCTTATCTGTAACCAACTTTCTGGCTGTCCATACTTCACTTGCTGAACCCATCAGCTCCAGCTGGCCGGAGTCACCGCGTGTCACCTTCACCCCTGGAACAACCTCACCTAGATCCTTCTCTATCACTTTCCCTAGAAGACGGAGCTTGGACTGTCCAAGTTGACAGGTGGTGCTGGTCTTCTCCTGCTTCCAGGAGCTCAGACCCTGAGACTGGAAGGCCTCAAGCTCCTTCAGCTTGGCCTGGACCTCGGGCCCCTCCCCAACCACCACCGCAAACCCTTCCCCTGCTTCGCAGTAAACCCTCACATCCTCCGAACCCAGGGTACTGCTCTGCAGCAGAGTCTGGAGCTTACGTGGGTCTACTTCAAAGTGGCATTTGTACCGCTCGTGGAGCTGTTTGAACAGTCTCTCTACCTGTGCCTTCCATGGTCCCACCCCATCTCCACATGACCCAGCTTGGCCTGAGCCTCTGACCACTGCCCTCCCGTCCTCTGGGTAGAGGTGGACAGAGCAGCCCAGAGAGGACAGCTGCTGCTGCAGGTCTCTTCCAGCCCCAGGGCACTCCTTCAGGTATCTCAGGAGGTAGGAGTCTAGATGGAGTTCATGCTCTAGGACACCAGGTGGCGATGTCTGGACAGGGAGGGAGGGATGGAATGGGAGGGCCTGGTGACTCTAGAGTCAGAGAAAAAAGGTGTAAGTCCTGGGGAATTCCACTCTTAATGATTATTATGTCTGTCTTTATCTACGTTTATTATTGTAGGTAGACCGTACAGCTGCGTCTGGATTATCTGATAAATCTAGCAACTGGTTTGGCATTTGTCCATTTAGTTTAGTACAGATTCGTTTGGCTAAAATGTATGTTCTTGTCATTTCTCATATTGTAAATTTATTTTTTACTCATCATAACATCACATCAATCAAACATGCAATAAAATCAATGCAGACTATTTTGACCTCATTTGAAGGGATAATAAAGTCATTACCTGACAGACAGATCCACAATATGTGTTTACTGGGATGCAATTACAATGTGTATTTTGACCTCATATAATGTAAGATAAATGTTTTATCTAACAAGTTATGTGACTAAGCATGCACTATATAGGTGCAGCTGTATAGTCTGGCCTCACCTGACTGCTGACTGGGGAGGTTGTTGTGGGTGGAGTCTCCAGGCTGTCTCTCAGAGTGAGGGAGAGAGGTCCTCCAGGCATCTCCAACACATGATTAGGTTTCTGAAGTACCCTCTCCTGGACTGGAAGAGATACAGACTCATAATGAGTTGTTGTTGTCATGTAGTAGTAAGAACAATAACAGCAACAACAATAATAATAATATATGTTAACTGTATTCATTAAGCCTTTTGAATTCACTCCAGGACTTGAAGAGTTAAATGATAAATAGGCTAGAGGAGTAAATTAATATAGAGTTACAGCATCATAATAAGTTATTGTTATTATAGTAGTAGTAGTGATAATAGAAATAACAACCTCAAAAGTGCCAACATATTTTTATCTTAAAAGCGCCAAATGCGGTCATTTTTTTACCACAAATGTGTAATCATTGTAAAGAGACACTGTCAAGCAGTAACATATTTCATTAAACTTTTGTAATTCAAGGAAATTGTTTTATTTCCCCAAAATAAGTATAATATTTTTTCCCCCACACATTTATAGTTAAATTTGATGTTCAAAAATAGACACGTTTGTATGTTGTTCATGTTTTGAACAGTTATTTTGATACATTTCATCCATAGCAACATGAACATTGTTCTGTTATTCATATTAAAAAAGTGTGTCTGTGATACTCAACGGGCTGAGAAATTAGCGTTTGAGCTAATTTGATTTACGGGTACAACCTACAGTAAGAACGGCAGGCGATATGGGAAACGGTGCCATCAGACTTTTGGCTCTAACATTGTAATGCTAGGCTATCAACTCAATTCCAATTGAATCTGAAAGATGAGACTCAACTTGGTACAGAGACACTGACTGGAATCTAAATTTATCACAAAGTGCACTACAGAGTCAACATTTTCAGTTTGGCTGCACATTACTATTATTCCAAATAGATCATTTTTCATGGCTCCATAATAACACAGACATCACAGTAAATCGTTTTTTTTGTTGGTAACTAGTTGCTTGACAAAGCCCCAAAATCAAAAAATGTTCAAAGGGTGAAAAGAATTTACCCTTTAATGAATAATCTTTTTTTCACTTTTGAATGCATTCATTTGTTTTGACAACACATCCTATTATTATTTCCAATAGACCCATGGAAAATGAATTATATACTGTATACAGCATGTGCAAATGAGTTAGGATAAGAGAGGTAAGGCAATAAATAGGCCATGGTGGAAAAGTAATTAGAATAGAGCAATTAAACACTGGAATGGTAGGATATGCAGAAGATGAATGTGCAAGTGGAGATACTGGGGTGCAAAGGAGCAAGATAAATAAATAAATACAGTATGAGGTAGATTGGATGGGCTATTTACAGATGAGCTATGTACAGGTGCAGTGATCTGTGAGCTGCTCCGACAGCTGGTGCTTAAAGCTAGTGAGGGAGGTAAGAGACTCCAGCTTCAGAGATTTTTGCAGTTCGTTCCAGTCATTGGCAGCAGAGAACTGGAAGGAGAGGCGGCCAAAGGAAGAATTATCTCACTGGGGGTGACCAGTGAGATATACCTGCTGGAGCTCGTGCTACGAGTGGGTGCTGCTATGGTTACCAGTGAGCTGAGATAAGGCGGGGCTTTACCTAGCAGAGATTTGTAGATTATCTGGAGCCAGTGGGTTTGGCGACGAGTATGAAGCGAGGGCCAGCCAATGAGATCATACAGGTCGCAGTGGTGGGTAGTATATGGGGCTTTGGTGACAAAACGGATGGCACTGTGATAGACTGCATCCAATTTGTTGAGTAGAGTGTTGGAGGCTATTTTGTAAATGACATCGGCGAAGTCGAGGATCGGTAGGATGGTCAGTTTTACAAAGGTATGTTTGGCAGCATGAGTGAAGGATGCTTTGTTGCGAAATAGGAAGCCGATTCTACATTTAATTTTGGATTGGAGCTGCTTAATGTGAGTCTGGAAGGAGAGTTTACAGTCTAACCAGATTCCTAGGTATTTGTAGTTGTCCACATATTCTAAGTCAGAACCATCCAGAGTAGTGATGCTGGACGGGCGGGCAGGTGCGGGCAGCGATCGGTTGAAGAGCATGCATTTAGTTTTACTTGCATTTAAGAGCAGTTGGAGGCAACGGAAGGAGAGTTGTATGGCATTGAAGCTCATCTGGAGGTTAGTTAACACAGTGTCCAACGAAGGGCCAGAGGTATACAGAATGGTGTCGACTTCACTAATGCTTTTGCGGCTGAATGGAACAAAGTCCCTACAGCAAAGTTCCAACATCTAGTGGAAAACCTTCCCAGAAGAGTGGAGGCAACTCTATATTAATGCCCATGGTTTTGGAATGAGATCTTTGACACACAGTTGTCCACATACTTTTGGTCATGTAGTGTACCTTGTCCATACCCTGTTTACTGGGTAAGGAAATCAATAAGTACATTTTTTATTTGAGTGAACTACCATTTAAATTCTATAAGTTATGTTCTCACAGAGACAAGGGTGAAGTGAGCCAGGTGTGTTATGTGCATGCACAGCATGCAGCCTAATTTAAAGCGGCAATATGTAACGTTTTGGGGGACACAACCAAATTCACATAGAAATGTGAGTTATAGATCTATCATTGCGTTTGAAAGCAAGTTTAAGAAGAGGTTGATCTGTTCTATTTGTGCTATTTCTATGCGTCTCATTCTTTCGTGTAGTTTTTGCTTCTTTTACTTTCAGTTTTGTGCACCAGCTTCAAACAGATGAAAATAAAATATTTTTGTTTATGGAAAACATATTTCACGGTGATTTAGATGGTACAAAGATTCTCTACACTATTCATGTTTGTTTTGTCACAAACTGAAATTAGGCTAACTATTAGAACTTTAACAAAAAAACGGTGGAGCGATTTCTGCGTGGTCCAGCTTTAAATATGAAAGTGAAACTGTTACACAATTATCGACAGGGAAACATGTAAATATACTTTTTTACGTTTCACCGTTAGTTTCAAGTACAGTTCAAATAGTAAACTCAATATTTCTATACCTGTCCGGTCAATAAATGCGATCTTGTAAACGTTGTCACCAACATTGTGTATCGGTCCGCAGTCTCCACCACCAGATTTACGGCGAACCTGAAAGTACTTTTCTATCTTCTCTTTCTGTGCTGGATCCAGACTGTGAACCTCGAAGAAAACGGGGTATTTGTAAACTGCCATATTGTAATCCAAAGTAGCCTAATCGCTTTCTTATAATAGCTACTGTACAAGCGCTCAAATCAGTTTGATTCGAACAGCACAACTGCTGTGAACTTGTCGACCTACGCAGCTGACAGATGACGCGCGCGACCACCCCTTCTTGCAAATGGAATATATTTTTTTTGTATTGTACTTGGGACCATAGACCTTGGACGCGATCAAGCGGATCACTTTTGTCAATTCACCGCCTTTCAAAGTGTCCCTTACAAAAAAAGATTGCAACTGCAGTAAAAGTGCATTAACAGTCGACTGAGGTATTTTGGACACAGTAATTGCGGAATAACTGAAGTGTACTCCACTCGAACTGCAGTTATACTCCACTCGAACTGCAGTTACACTGCAAAATTATTGCAGTAAAAAAAAGTGTTTAATACTACACTCATCGCCTGCATTGTGGGGCTCTATTGCAGGGGTCTCCAACCCAGTTCCTGGAGAGCGACCCTCCTGTAGGTTTTCACTCCAACCCCAGGTGTAGCTAACCGGGTTAAAACTAATTTCTCATCAATCTACACACAATACCCCATAATGTCAAAGCGAAAACAGGGTTTTAGATAAGATAAAATATAAAATAAACCTTAATTACATAAGTATTCAGACCCTTTGCTATGAGACTCACAATTGAGCTCAGGTGCATCCTGTTTGCATTGATCATCCTTGACATGTTTCTACAACTTGCTTGGAGTACACCTGTGGTCAATTCAATTGATTAGACATTATTTGGAAAAGCACACACCTGTCTATATAAGGTCTCACAGTTGACAGTGCATGAAAAAACCAAGCCGTGAGGTCAAAGATGTTAAGATGGTGCCGAAGAAGAAGGCTGACGTTTTACGTGTGCCTATCAAATTGTGTTTTTTCGTTCGTTTCTTTGCGTTGTTTGTAACTTATTTTTAACTTATTTTGTACATAATGTTGCTGCACCGTCTCTTATGACCGAAAATAACTTCTGGTCATCAGAATTGCGATTACTCTCCACGATCTGGCAGAATCCTGTTTTTTCCTTTAACGAGCTTTCCCGGGAACAGGCCCAGATCCCCGTCATTTGCGTGAAGAGAAGGCAGAGAAAAAGGGTCCGGAGGGCGGGCTGACTTCTGAGAATTTGTAGGCAATCGAATAAACCCCCACTGCCTTCCATTCTGCTAGCAAACGTACAATCTGTGAAAAATAAAACCGATGACCTACGTGGAAGATTAAACTACCAACGGGACATTCAAAACTGTAATATCTTATGCTTCCCGGAGTCGTGGCTAAATGACGACATTATCAACAAACAGCTGGCTGGTTATACGCTGTATCGGCAGGATAGAACAGCGGCGTCTGGTAAGACAAGGGGGGCTGACTATGTATTTTTGTAAATAACAGCTGGTGCACGATATCTAAGGAAGTCTCGAGGTTTTGCTCACCTGAGGTAGAGTTTCTCATGATAAGCTGTAGACCACACTATCTAACTAGAGAGTTTTCATCTGTATTTTTTGTAGCTGTCTACATACCACTACAGACTGAGGCTGGCACTAAGACCGCACGCAATGAGCTGTACTCCTCCATAAGCAAACAGGAAAACGCTCACCCAGAGGAGGCGCTCCTAGTGGCAGGGTACTTTAATGCAGGGAAACTTAAATCGGTCTTACGAAATTTCTATCAGCATGTTAAATGTGCAACCAGAGGGAAAAAACTCTGTACCACCTTTACTCCACACACAGAGATGCATACAAATCTCTCCCTCGCCCTCCATTTGGCAAATCTGACCATAATTTTATCCTCCTGAATCCTTTTTACAAGCAAAAATTAAAGCAGGAAGCACCAGTGACTTAATCAATAAAAAAGTGGTCGGATGAAGCAGATTCTAAGCTACAGGACTGTTTTGCTAGCACAGACTGGAATATGTTCCGGGATTCCTCCGATGGCATTGATAAGTACACCACATCAGTCATTGGCTTCATCAATAAGTGCATCGATGACGTCCTCTCCACAATAACTGTACACACATACCCCACCCAGAAACCATGGATTACAGGCAACATCCGCACTGAACTAAAGGCTAAAGCTGCCGCTTTCAAGGAGTGGAACTCTAACCCTGTAGCTTATAAGAAATCCCGCTATGCCCTCCGACGAACCATCAAACAGGCAAAGCGTCAATACAGGACTAAGATCGAATCGTACTACACCGGCTCTGATGCTCGTCGGATGTGACAGGGCTTGCAAACCATTACAGACTACAAAGGGAAACATAGCTGAGAGCTGCCCAGTGACACAAGCCTACCAGACCGAGCTAAACTACTTCTATGCTCCCTTCAAGGCAAATAACACTGAAACATGAATGAGAGCACCAGCTGTTCCGGAAGACTATGAGAAATATTTTTGGACCCTTGTCTTCCCTGAAAACAGGTACTGACAGGAGTAGCAATATGAGTCTGTCAGATGTCGTCACGTTGATGGGGATGGTGATGGAGGTGGTGATGGAGGCTTTGGTGGTCCACACAACGAAGAAGCAGGTGTCCCTTCCAGTGATGTGGAGCTGACCTTGGACCTGGTGCCAGTAAGGATGATCTTCACGGAGGCTGTAAGACCCTCCCTCCTTGATATATAAACTCTTCGACTTCACTGCCTCTTCAATGGTAAGGTCTCTTGCTCCATGGGGACACTTGACCACCACTGCTGTGGTGCCCACCAGGCCATTCGATGAGGCACCCAGGATCCCAGACCCCGTGACCGAAAGCTCTGACTCCTGCATATCCAGGCTCCTGCTGCTCCACCGACAGAGCCATGCCAGCCAGGATGCCTGCATGCCCCAGGTGCCCTTGTTTTTTAATAATGTCCGCTACAGACAGGGATGACGGGGAGAGTAGTGGTTGTTCTGGCTCAGGTTCAAGTAGACATGCCATTTCACTGAATCTGAAGATCCTCCTCTGTGGGCTTTCGGGACAGATGGTTGTAGTCTTCAGCCGGGTACAGGTCCTCCACTGACTGCACCTGGTTTGGCATGGCTGGCTTCCTCCACTCGTATTCCACATCTGTACAGCCAATATTGTGAACCTCCAAAATAGGCTGCATGGCTACACTAATGAGCTCCACGGAGGCATTCACATGTGGTAGAGAGAATCCTCTGATCACCTATTGAGACTTGCAAAGAGGAACGATGTTAAGTGGCACATGCCCTTAAATGCATGACTTTGAACACCTTGAAATACATTTGTTGTTAGAAATGTGCTATATAAATAAAGTTTGATTGGATTGATGACATTACAGCTGTAGAATATTTAATAAACTGTCATTTTCACATGAAGTGCAGTTTTCCATAAAATTCCAAGTTATCAATTCAAAGTTCATCACTTGACATATCATTCATATAGGGGGAAGGATCCCATAAATCAAGACTGTGAATAAATAAATAGTGTGCCTTTGAAGATGTCCCTGGTCATTAATCTACAACACAGGCTGGATGTCTAAACAAAGTACATTCTGAATATCAATAGATATTTAGATTCATTCTACTAAATTACAACATTCTAGAACTGAGTTATCGAAGTCTGGTATGAGTAATCTGGTTAATGATTATATAATTTAGTAATTGTCTTTTTCATTGTAGAATGTTGACAGCTGTATAGAACACATCGTATAGCTAAGATGCTCAAACCTAACTTAATAGCTACACTCATCGACACAGGAGAAACTTTATCCCTCATGCTGGCCCTGACCAAACCGGTAAGTTGCCCTTCACTATAGCTGTTCTTCTCCACATGGCCAGATTTTGTGGTCTTCGCTCCTTTTAATGACAGGTAAAGTAGGTTGTATTAAACATTCAACAGACATTTGCCATTAAATCTCCTGTTCGCAATAACTTTTTCATTGATTGTCATAGAAACATCAAAACAAGTGGTAATTATTCTAAAAACATCTGGGAAAGACAGTCAAAGAAGAGACTGATACTTTAATTGGAGAAAGAGGAAGGATTAACATCAAGAAGAGGACAACAGACTGCAGAGAATATTTAAAACATTTCATGATTAATCCTATCATCGTGGCTTCACCCTATAATTATGTAGAAAGACCTTGTCTCCTTAAAATTGTCAACCTACGTTAGTTTTAGTTCTGTAAACCATTTATCAACAGTATCTACTGGATATTAATTGCTTAAACAGTAGGCTGCATTAAATCTGCATTAGGCTGTACACTCACACAGTTAATTATCAAAGCTTTGTGAAATAATAAGAGCACACCAGTGAGACTTTTGACAATTTACATCACAGTCAACAACATTAGAATAGATATACAGCTGAGGGATGGGCCCGGGGAAATGTCACCCCTTTTCCAGTGAATGAATGTTGAATGTCAACACTTCATCTTATAATCCACCGACAGAGCAGTTTCTCAAACATTTAAAACATGTATTTTTCTATATTTTCAATAAACCACTAACTCAAGTTGAACTGGAAGAGGTGGCTGACTGGAAGAGTTGGCTGACTGGAAGAGMTGGCTGACTGGAAGAGMTGGCTGACTGGAAGAGMTGGCTGACTGGAAGAGGTGGCTGACTGGAAGAGGTGGCTGACTGGAAGAGGTGGCTGACTGGAAGAGGTGGCTGACTGGAAGAGGTGGCTGACTGGAAGAGGTGGCTGCAGCTATGATCCATGTTGTGTCTAAAACCGTTTCCAGAATCCCAGTGAAGGGTCCTGGCTGACCCACCCTCCAATTTTCCTGGTAGCCTATTGCAGAATAAGAAGAATGCATCTCCCACAGACATGAAAAGCAGAAAAGTCCGATGAGTTCGCCGGTGGGATTTAGACATATTTAGAGGAAACGGAGGGCCGAACGGAGAAGGGCCGGACAAGACGGGGCTGTACTGGAGCGGGTCGAGAGCTTCAAGTTCCTCAGTGTCCACATCTCTAAGGACCTGTCATGGTCCAAACACACCAACACAGTCGGGAAGAGGGCACGACAATACCTCGCATGGGCCCACAGATCCTCAAAAAGTTCAATAGCAGCACCATTAAAAGCATCTGGACTGGCTGCAGCACCGCTTGGTATGGCAACTGCTCAGCATTCGACCGCAAGGCGTTACAGAACTCTCTGCCATCCAGGACCTCTATACCAGGTGGTGTCAGAAGAAGGCCCAAAAAATTGCCAAGGACTCTGGCCACCCTAGTCATAGACTGTTCTCTCTACTTCCGCATGACAAGCAGTACCAGTCACGATGCTCTCGATTGTGCAGCTGTATAACTTTTTGAAGATCTGAGGACCCATGACAAATCTTTTCAGTCTCCTGAAGGGGAATAGGCGTTGACGTGCCCTCTTCATGACTGTCTTGGTGTGTTTGGACCATGACAGTTTGTTGTTGATGTGGACACCAAGGAACTTGAAGCTCTCAACCTGATCCACTACAGCCCCCGTCGATGAGAATGGGGGCGTGCTCGGTCCTCCTTTCTCTGTAGTCCACAATCATCTCCTTTGTCTTGATCATGTTTACACCTGATGTTTACAAAGGATGTGACAATTATAGTTGGATTTTGATTTGATGATCAAATGAAATTGTATTTCGTGCCTATCCATATGTAACATATTTTTTTGTGAAAGATGTCTAGACTAGCTATTAGTGGAACTAGATGTTTGTGCTGGTTAACCACTGACTTGAACTATAGACTGAAAGGAACATGAGACATATTTCCAGTTCAATAGTGTTAATCAGTCATACGTTGCATTACGTCTGTTGGCTGGGGTTACAAATATACAGCAGTGGCAATTATCACAAAAAAATACATAATAAGGGAGAATAACAAGATCTCATGGCAAGCATAGGAGTTAACAGTTGCAATGTTATCAAACACTAAAATGTTTAATTACTCTTTTTTATAGGGCAGGAATACGACGCTTCATTTGAAAAGATAGTCAATGTCCGTGTGAAAAAATTATATTAGCATAACCATAAAATCCCCATCAAAATCTGTCGGTTTATAATAGAGATATCAGTTTTTTTGCATGGGCTAAGTCTCAATCCTTGCATCCGCCGATGTCGGCCTTCCGCATCTGCGGTGAAAGATGGCAGAGCTACAGCGGTGTTTGTCAGACCAGGAGACATTATGAAATGTGGTCTTCTCACGAAAATGTCTCTCGCGTCCGAACGGTTTGGGCTACAAACTATTATGACCCCTCTATGGAGAGATGAGACACTCACAAGCACAATATACAGTATATATATACACAATATAGATAGGACAGATACTTCAAAACAAACTTCCTTTTGATTTCTTTTTTGACTATCTTTTTTCTATGTATGAATCTGTTATTCAATGTGTTTCTATGGGAAAATAGCTGTATACTTTATCCCAAAAACGTTAAAATCTTTTTTTATACCTACAGGGTTGTAAATCTAATGGCTAAATGATCCTCGGTATTACCAAATAATTCAATATGTTAGATTAGTAGAAACCCAGCCCCGGGCCCTTAGACTCTAGGGGGCTAATGTTCCTCATCAACCTAACAAACTAAATCCCCTGATAGATACCCTGGTCCAGGTAAACTTGTAGCATGTGGGATACAGCATTTATGTTTGTGGAGTTATTTTGGCAGGAACAGGTCAGGTCAACAGTGTTGTCTCCATAAGTACATTGAATCAAAACAGTGGTCAGGGCCCTGGTCAGACAAAGGAACCTATACATTATGTATTTATGTACATCACTAATTGCACACCATTGTGCTCAGTAATTACACAGCATTTGAAAGAACGACAAGGCTCTCAGTAATTTGCTGGTCTGTGACCCACTAGCACCGCCCCCGGTCAGAGGAGATGGGGAATGATTCAACATCAGAGTTAAACACAGGGAAACTTTATTGACATACATAGGCAGACATGGAAAGTAGAATGGTAGTGGTTCTGTAACAGAGGCAATGAATATACACTTTATTTTATTTTATTTAACCTTTATTTAACTAGGCAAGTCAGTTAAGAACAAATTATTTTTACAATGACAGCCTACCCCGGCCAAACCCGGACGACGCTGGGCCAATTGTGCGCCGCCCTTTGAACTCCCAATCACGGCCGGATGTGATACAGCCTGGAATAAAACCAGGGACTGTAGTGACGCCTCTTGCACTGAGATGCAGTGCCTTAGACCGCTGCGCCACTCTGGAGCCCCCATACCAAATGAATACACCAGGGCAAGAATGCACAGATACAGAACCTTACAGAATAGAGCAGCTCTCCTCACAAATGGTTTACTTCTTTGTAAAACAATGTTTGGAAGTTAATCGAATACGTCGGAAGCCTACAGCAGACATATTTGTTTTCTCTTTTCAGCAGCAGCCATTTCAAATCAAATCAAACTTTATTTGTCACATGGGCCGAATACAACAAGTGTAGACTTCACTGTGAAATGCTTACTTACAAGCCCTTAACCAACAGTGCAATTCAAGAAGAAGAAAATATTTACCAAGTAGTCTAAAATAAAAAGTAATAATAAAAAGTAACACAATGAGAATAACAATAACGAGGCTATATACAAGGGGCACCGGTACCGAGTAAGTGTGCAGGGGTACAGGCTAGTTGAGGTAATCTGTACATGTAGGTGGGGGCGAAGTGGCTATGCATAGGTAACAAAAAAACAGCGAGTAGTAGCAGTATACAAAAGGGAGGGGGGGGGTCAATGTAAATTGTCCGGTGGCGATTTTATGTTTTGTTCAGCAGTCTTATGGCTTGGGGGTAGAAGCTGTTGAGGAGCCTTTCGGTACTAGACTTGATGCTCCGGTACCACTTGCCTTGCGGTAGCAGAGAAAACAGTCTATAACTTGGGTGACTGGCGTCTCTGACAATTTTATGGGCTTTCCTCTGACACCGCCTATTATATAAGTCCTGGATGGCAGGAAGCTTGGCCCCAGTGTACTGGGCCGTTTGCAGTACCCGCTGTTGCGCCTTACGGTCAGATTCTGAGCAGTTGCCATACCAGGCGGTGATGCAACCAGTCAGGATGCTCTCGGTGGTGCAGCTGTAGAACCTTTTGAGGATCTGGGGACCCATGACAAATCTTTTCAGTCTCCTGAGGGGGAAAAGGTTTTATCGTGCCCTCTTCACGACTGTCTTGGTATGTTTGGACCATGATAGTTCGTTGGTGATGTAGACACCAAGGAACTTGAAACTCTCAACCCTCTCCACTAAAGCCCCGTCAATGTTAATTGGGGTCCTGTTTGGCCCGCATTTTTCCTGTAGTCCAGGATCAGCTCCTTGGTCTTGCTCACATTGAGGGAGAGGTTGTTGTCCTGGCACCACACTGCCAGTTCTCTGACCTCCTCCCTATAGGCCGTCTCATTGTTGTCGGTGATCAGGCCTACCACTGTTGTGTCATCAGAAAACTTCATGATGGTGTTGGAGTCGTGTTTGGCCATTCAGTCGTGGGTGAGCAGGGAATACAGGAGGGGACTAAGTACACGCCCCTGAGGGGCTCCAGTGTTTAGGATCAGCGTAGCAGACGTGTTGTTGCCTACTCTTACCACCTGGGGGCGGCCCGTCAGGAAGTCCAGGATCCAGTTTCAGAGGGAGGTGTTTAGTCCCAGAGTCCTTAGCTTAGTGATGAGCTTCGTGGGCACTATGATGTTGAACGCTGACCTGTAGTCAATGAACAGCATTCTCACATAGGTGTTCCTTTTGTCCAGGTGAGAAAGGGCAGTTTGGAGTGCGATTGAGATTGCGTTATCTGTGGATCTGTTGGGGTGGTATGCGAATTCTAGTGGGTCTAGGGTGTCCGGGAGGATGCTGTTGATGTGAGCCATGACCAGCCTTTCAAAGCACTTCATGACTACAGACGTGAGTGCCACGTGGCGGTAATCATTTAAGCAGGTAACCTTCGCTTCCTTGGGCACAGGGACTATGGTCGTCTGCTTGAAACGTAGGTATTACAGACTCGGTCAGGGAGAGGTTGAAAATGTCAGTGAAGACACTTGAGAGTTGGTCCACGCATGCTTTGAGTACACGTCCTGGTAATCCATCTGGCCCAGCGGCTTTGTGAATGTTGACTTGTTTAAAGGTTTTGTTCACATTGGCTACCGAGAGCGTTATCACACAGTCATCCAGAACAGCTGGTGCTCTCATGCATGCTTCAGTGTTGCTTGCCTCGAAGCGAGCATAAAATGCATTTAGCTCGTCTGGTAGTCTCACGTCACTGGGCAGCTCGCGTTTGGGTTTCCCTTTGTAGTCCGTAATAGTTTTCAAGCCCTGCCACATCCAACGAGCATCAGAGCCAGTGTAGTAGGATTCAATCTTAATCCTGTATTGACTCTTTGCTTGTTTGATGGTTCGCCTTAGGGCATAGCGGGATTAGTTATAAGCGTCCGGATTAATCTCCTGCTCATTGAAAGCGGCAGCTCTAGCCTTTAGCTCGATGCGGATGTTGCCTGTAATCCATGGCGTCTGGTTGGGTTATGTATGTACGGTCACTGTGGGGATGACGTCATCGATGCACTTATTGATGAAGCCAATGACTGATGTGGTGTACTCCTCAATGCCATTGGATGAATCCCGGAACATATTCCAGTCTGTGCTACCAAAACAGTCCTGGAGTGTAGCATCCGTGTCATCTGACCACATCCGAGTCACTGGTACTTCCTGCTTTAGTTTTTGCTTGTAAGCAGGAATCCGGAGGATAGAATTATGGTCAAATTTGCCAAATGGAGGGCGGGTGAGAGCTTTGTATGCATCTCTGTGTGTGGAGTTAAGGTGGTCTAGGATTTGTTTTTCCCTGGTTGCACATATGACATGCTGGTAAAAATTTGGTAAAACTGATTTAAGTTTGCCTGTATTAAAGTCCCCGGCCACTAGCAGTGCCGCTTCTGGGTGAGCATTTTCTTCTTTGCTTATGGCCTTATAGACTTGGTTCGCTTTGTGGGTAAATAGACAGCTACGAATAATACAGATGATAACTCTCTTGGTAGATAGTGTGGTCTATCAAGATGGCGTATGTCACATCCGTTGTAATGAGGAGACCAAGGCGCAGCGTGATATGCATACATTCTTCTTTTAATGAAGAAAGAACACAAAACAAACTAGCAAAGTAACAAAACGAACGTGAAGCTATATAAAACGAGTGCTGACAGGCAACTACACATAGACAAGAACCCACCAAATCAAAAGGGAAAATGACAACCTAAATAGGATCCCCAATCAGAGACAACGATAAACAGCTGCCTCTGATTGGGAACCAATTCAGGTCACCATAGACCTACCATAGACCTAATAATAGACCTAGACTTACAAAAAACCCTAGATCTACAAAAACCCTAGACAAGACAAAAACAAGCATACCCACCCTCGTCCCACCCTCGTCACACCCTGACCTGACCAAAATAATAATGAAAACATAGATAACTAAGGTCAGGGCGTGACAGCGTAGCAGTCAGACGTCTATTTGTCTTGTCCCGTCCCGTCCCATGTATATATCGTTTTCTTTGTATTTATTTCATATATATTTTTTATATTTTTTCCTCAATTTCTCTTTTTAATCTCAAACTACGGACTGAACATACTCTCCTGCAACCCGCCTCACCCAATGTGGTACGGATCTGCTATTTTTTACACTTTCAAACCGGAACCCCCATCAGAAGCTAGCCAGTTAACTAGCTACTAGCTAGTAGTCAGTTAGCCACTGCTAGCGGTCATCACCGTTAACTTGGACATCAGCCAGCCTTAGCCCGGTCAATTCCTGCCGGTCTGCACAGCACGATATAAACCCAGAGCATATCGGACTGCTTTCTCTACCAAATCTCCAGATTCCTACCGCAAGCTCTGAACCTTTTCACCGGATCATCGCAGCTGCTATCCGAGTGGCTACTCCTGGCTAAAGTCTCTGTCATGAAGCAAGCACCAGTTAGCCTGGAGCTAGCCTCGAGCTAGGCCCATCTCCCGGCTAACCGAAGAGGTCCTTCAGCCAATTCTTGGGATACAATACCTATTTTGCCAATTGGCCTGGACCCTTTTACTGCCGACACGGAGCCCCGCCGATCCATCAAGACTGGTCTACTGACTTAACCGTCCGAGGGGGTCTCCATAGGCTATTCTGTTACGATGTCGCAGAAGAACCATCTACTAGCCCCGGCCTGCTAGCTTTTCTGAACGCTGCGTCCCATGCTCGCCTAGCGTAGTAGTGACTTTCGAACGACACCCTGACTCATCTATTACTGCTCTTTTGACCCCATGATCACTCGGCTACACAGCTGATGCCCCCTTGACTGTTTCAATAACACAGTACCACATTTTGTTTACCTGTAGGCCCCAGCCTCAAACTCAGGTCCTGTATGTACCTAACTAACCCACTCTGCCCATTCACCAGCATTTACCCGTTGTTGTCTTAGCTCTCCTGATCAACACCTGTGTTTGCTTTATGCCTCTCTCTAATGTCAATATGCCTTGTGTACTGCTGTCTTGGCTAGTTCTTCCTGTTTTATTTCACTGTAGAGCCCTCAGTCCCACTCAAAATTCCTTAGATAGCTCTTTTGTCTCACCCCACACACATGCGGAGACCTCACCTGGCTTAACTGGTGCCTCCAGAGACGAAACCTCTCTCATCGTCACTCAACGCAAGGGTGTTCCTCCACTGTACTCACATCCTACCATACCATTGTCTGTACATTATGCTCTGAAACTATTCTACCATGCCCAGAAATCTGTAGCTCGTAGTATCATTCCTATTCCCCAGTCGCTATCTTTTGTTGACTTCTGAAACTGTAAATGCCTTGGTTTCAAAAAGGTTAACATCAGAAGCCTCCTCCCTAAGTTTGTTTTATTCACTGCTTTAGCACACTACGCCAACCCTGATGTCCTAGCCGTGTCTGAATCCTGGCTTAGGAAGGCCACCAAAAATTATGAAATTTCCATCCCCAACTACAACATTTTCCGCCAAGATAGAACTGCCAAAGGGGGTGGAGTTGAAATCTACTGCAGAGATAGCCTGCAGAATTCTGTCATACTATCCAGGTCTGAGCCCAAACAGTTCGAGCTTCCACTTTTAAAAATCCACCTTTCCAGAAATAAGTCTCTCATTGTTGCCGCTTGTTATAGACCACCGTCAGCCCTCAGCTGTGCCCTGGACACCATATGTGAATTAATTTCCCCCCATTTATCTTCAGAGTTTGTACTGTTAGGTGACCTAAACTAGGATATGCTTAACACCCCGGCCATCCTACAATCTAAGCTAGATGCCCTCAATCTGACACATATTATCAAGGAATCTACCAGGTACAACCCTAAATCCGTAAACATGGGCACCCTCATAGATATCATCCTGACCAACCTGCCCTCTAAATACACCTCTGCTGTCTTCCACCAGGATCTCAGCGATCACTGCCTCATTGCCTCCATCCGTAATGGGTCCGCGGTCAAACGACCACCCCTCATCTCTTTTAAACGCTCCCTAAAACACTTCAGCGAGCACGCCTTTCTAATCGACCTGGCATAGGTATCCTGGAAGGATATTGACCTCATTCCATCAGTAGAGGATGCTTGGTTATTCTTTAAAGTGCTTTCCTCACTATCCTAAATGAGCATTCCCTGTTCAACAAATGTAGAACTAAGAACAGATATGTTCCCTGGTTCACACCTGACTTGACTGCCCTTGATCAGCACAAAAACATCCTGTGGCGTACTGCATTAGCATCGAATAGCCCCCGCGATATGCAACTTTTCAGGGAAGTTAGGAACCAATATACACGGGCAGTTAGGAAGGCAAAGGCTAGCTTTTACAAACAGACATTTGCATCCTGTAGCACAAACTCCAAAAAGTTCTGGGACACTGTAAAGTCCATGGAGAATAAGAGCACCTTCTCCCAGCTGCCCACTGCACTGAGGCTGGACTGTCACCACCGATAATTCTATGATAATCGAGAATTTCAGTAAGCATTTTTCTACGGCTGGCCATGCTTTCCACCTGGCTACCCCTACCCTGGTCAACAGCCCTGCACCCCCCACAGCAACTTGCCCAAGCCTCCGCTATTTCTCCTTCACCCAAATGCAGATAGCTGATGTTCTGAAAGAGCTGCCTAATCTGGACCCCTATAAATCAGCTGGGCTAGACAATCTGGACCCTCTCTTTCTAAAATTATCCGCCGCAATTGCTGCAACCCTTATTACTAGCCTGTTCAACCTCTCTTTTGTATCGTCTGAGATCCCTAAAGATTGGAAAGCTGCCGCGGTCATCCCCCTCTTCAAAGGGGGAGACACTCTAGACCCAAACTGTTCCAGACCTATATCTATCCTACCCTGGTTTTCTAAAGTCTTCGAAAGCCAAGTTAACAAACAGATCACCGACCATTTCAAATCCCACCGTACCTTCTCCACTATGGAATCTGGTTTCCGAGCGGGTCATGGGTGCACCTCAGACACGTTCAAGGTCCTAAACGATATCATAGCTGCCATCAATAAAAGACAATACTGTGCAGCCGTCTTCATCGACCTGGCCAAGGCTTTCGACTCTGTCAATCACTGCATTCCTATCGGCAGACTCAACAGCCTTGGTTTCTCAAATGACTGCCTCGCCTGGTTCACCAAATACTTCTCAGATAGAGTTCCGTGTGTCAAATTGGAGGGCATGTTGTCTGGACCTCTGGCAGTCTCTATGTCTCATAGCAGCACCCACCCGTAGCACGCGCCCCAGCAGGTATATTTCACTGGTCATCCCCAAAGCCAACTCCTCTTTTCCCGCCTTTCCTTCCAGTTCTCTGCTGCCAATGACTGGAACGAATTGCAAAAATCACGGAAAGGGGAGTCTTATATCTTCCTCACTAACTTCAAGCATCAGCTGTCAGAGCAGCTTACCGATCATTGCACCTGTACACAGCCCATCTGTAAATAGCCCACCCAACTACCTCATCCCCATATTGTTATTTACTTTTTTTTGCTCCTTTGCATCCCACTATCTCTACTTGCACATTCATCTTCTGCACATCTATCACTCCCGTGTTTAATTGCTAAATTGTAATTATTTAGCCACTATGGCCTATTTGTTGCCTTACCTCCCTAATCTTACTACATTTGCACATACTGTATATAGATTTTTCAATTGTGTTATTGACTGTACGTTTGTTTATCCCATGTATAACTCTGTGTTGTTTGTTTCGCACTGCTTTGCTTTATCTTGGCCAGGTCGAAGTTGTAAATGAGAACTTGTTCTCAACTGGCCTACCTGGTTAAATAAAAGTGAAATAAAACAAAAATTTAAAAATAAGGTACTGTACCTCAGGCGAGCAATACCTCGCGACGTCTTTAATATTAGACATCGCGCAACAGCTGTTATTGACAAAAAGACACACACCCCCACACCTCGTCTTACCAGGTAGTGTCTCTGTTCTACCGGTGCATGGAAAATCTCGCTAGCTATATATTGTCTGTATCTTCGTTTAGCCACGTCTCGGTGAAACATAAGATGTTAGTTTTTAATGTCCTGTTGGTAGGATAATCTTAATTGTTGGTCATCAATTTCATTTTCCAATGATTACACGTTAGCTAGAAGAATGGAAGGCAATGGGAGTTTACTCGCTCGCCTCCGGATTCTCAGAAGGATGCCTGATCTGTGGCCTCTTTTCCGGCGTATTTTCTTCACGCAAAAGGCGTGGATCTGGGCCTGTTCCAGTGAAAGTATATAGTTTATGTTTTATTATTTTAGGAATATGTTAGTTAATATAGAGACAAAAGATGATGCATATTTTAAAGAAAATTACGATTTAGTAAGCTAGCTGACTAGCTAACATTAGCCAGCTAGCTAGCTAGTTTATGGGTGTTGTGACATGAGTATGACATTTTAATTTGTGTTGTTTAATGTTTCAGGAACTTCTGAGAAAACCAGCAAACCAGGCTGTTGTTTTGTGAAACATCGGATGTAAAGGATCTAGCTAGCTAAAGCATTTAGTGCAAATTGAATGTGCAGTTTTGTATGTTTGCCTTGCTGATATTTGACATGCAATGCAGCTGAAGGTAAGTAGCTAGCTAACTATCTTCTTGCTTATTGTGCAGTGGAGGATACAAATACCTGTATGCCTACTGATGCCAATCTGTATATGGACCTTAAAAAGCATGGCATAAATATTAGTTCAGAACAGTGGTTTTAATTAATTCCACTAGTTAAACATGAATCCCTAGAAATACACACATGACTGTACATATCAATATTATAATGTCAATATTAGCTAGCTATCTATGAACTTCAGCTATCATAGCTAGTTGTACTGACTTCAGACACTCTGAATATCATCAATGAATCCGATTGATTGAGTAGAATATAGTTAAAGGCTAATTTTGTAATTCATACAGGACCAGAATGTAAAACAGTACACTACACGTCCTATGCATCATGTAAATACTCTATAACAGGTTCATCTCACCATCTCATTTCCTTCATCTGCACTGATCTGAGGACACAGGATAGGTGTAGTATTTCATCAAATGAGACTTAATTTCAACCAGTAGAGAATGTGAACCAATTCCAGTAGAGAATAACATTATCCAAGTGTTATAAATACATAATACATGCATTAAGTATTATAATATTATAAATACAAGGTCAATCTGCACAACAATGCACATCTGGTGTGCATTATAATAACAGTGAGGAAGAAAAAGGAGGTCCCAGAGAGTCTCAAAAGACAGGAAGGGAAAGATATAAGAACAGAGGAGCATGGAAGACAGCATATGATTCATGATTTACTGTGGTACTAAACTTTGTATTCTCTCAGTTTATCACAATTACATAATAGGGTCTCTAGCGGTTTCTCCTAACCAGCCTTGGGCCCCCAGTGAGGTGGAGATGACGGGACAGGGTGTTGGCATCTTCTCTCACAACAAAACATACCTACAGACAGATGGAGAGAGAGATGGCATGATAAAGCCTGGTGTCTTTTTAATTCTGACACTATGGCAGTCATCATAGTGGTGAAATACAAAACTGACCTTGGATCATTAACTCTGGGACTACATCTCTATTTCAATGGAAAGCATCTCTTTAATAATATTTCATGCTGACCATACCAAGTGACCTCACTTCTGATCGTGCTGTGCACTCTGTGTCAGGCAGTTCAGAAGCGGGAGGGGTTCATAGACACAGCTGATATACAGTGCATTTGGAAAGTATTCAGACCCCTTGACTTTTTCAAAAAAAAAAATTACGTTACAGCCTTATTCAAAAATGGATTAAATAGTTTTTCCCCCCCTCATCAATCTACACACAATTCTCCATAATGACAAAGCAAAAACAGAGTTTTAGAGAAAAAAAACGGAAATATCACATTTACATAAGATTACAGCCGCAAGTGTTCTTAGGTATGAAGCTACAAGCTTGGCACGCCTGCATTTGGGGAGTTATCCCATTCTTCTCTGCAGATCCTCTCAAGCTCTGTCAGGTTGGATAGGGAACGCCGCTGCACAGCTATTTTCAGGTCTTTCCATGTTCGATTGGGTTCAAGTCCGGGCTCTGGCTGGACCACTGAAGGAGATTCAGAGACTTGTCCCGAAGCCACTCCTGCGTTGTCTTGGCTTAGGGTCATTGGGTTCGCCATCATACTGAGGTCCTGAGCGCTCCGGAGCAGGTTTTCATCAAGGATCTCTCTGTACTTTGCTCTGGTCTTGGCTTAGGGTCATTGGGTTCGCCATCATACTGAGGTCCTGAGCGCTCTGGAGCAGGTTTTCATCAAGGATCTCTCTGTACTTTGCTCTGTTCATCTTTCCCTCGATCCTGACTAGTCTCCCAGTACCTGCTGCTGAAAAACATCCCCACAGCATGATGCTGCCACCACCACCATGCCACCACCATGCCACCGTAGGGACGCTATTGGCCAGGTGATGAGTGGTGCCTCGTTTCCTTCAGACGTGATGCTTGGCATTCAGGCCATAGAGTTCAATCTTGGTTTCATCAATCCAGAGAATCGTGTTTCTCATGGTCTGAGAGTCCTTTAGGTGCCTTTTGGCAAACTCCAAGTGGGCAGTCGTGCCTTTTACTGAGGAGTAGCTTCCATCTGGCCACACTACCATAAAGGCCTGATTGGTGGAGTGCTGCAGAGATGGTTGTCCTTCTGGAAGGTTCTCCTATCTCCACAGAGGAACTCTGGAGCTCTGTCTGAGTGACCATCGGGTTCTTGGTCACCTCCCATACCAAGGCCTTACTCCCCCGATTGCTCAGTTTGGCTGGGTGGCTATCTCTAGGAAGAGTCTTGGTGGTTCCGTGCTTCTTCCATTTAAGAATGATGGAGGCAACTGTGTTCTTGGGGACCTTCAATGCTGCAGACATTTTTTGGTACCCTTCCCAAGATCTGATCCTTGACACAATCCTGTCTCGGCGCTCCACGGATAATTCCTTCGACCTCATGGCTTGGTTTTTGCTCTGACGTGGACTGTCAACTGTGGGACCTTATATAGACGTGTGTGCCTTTCCAAATCATGTCCAATCAATTGAATTTACCACTGGTGGACTCCAATCAAGTTGGAAAAACATCTGAAGGATGATCAATGGAAACAAGGTGCACCTGAGCTCAATTTCGAGTCTCATAGCAAAGGGTCTCAATACTTATGTAAATAAAGTACAGTTGAAGTCGGAAGTTTACATACACTTAGGTTGGAGTCATTAAAACTAGTTTTTCAACCACTCCACAAATTTCAAGTAAACAAACTATAGTTTTGGCAAGTCGGTTAGGACATCTACTTTGTGCATGACACAAGTAATTTTTCCAACAATTGTTTACAGACAGATTATTTCACTAATAATTCACTGTATCACATTTCTAATGGGTTAGAAGTTTACATACACTAAGTTGACTGTGCCTTTAAACCGCTTGTAAAATTGGCTTTAGAAGCTTCTGATAGGCTAATTGACATAATTTGAGTCAATTGGAGGTGTACCTGTGGATGTATTTCAAGGCCTACCTTCAAAACTCAGTGCCTCTTTGATTGACATCATGGGAAAATCAAAAGAAATCAGCCAAGACCTCAGAAAACAATTGTAGACCTCCACAAGTCTGGTCCATCCTTGGGAGCAATTTCCAAACGGCTGAAGGTACCACGTTCATCTGTACAAACAATAGTACGCAAGTATAAACACCATGGGACCACGCAGCCGTCATACCGCTCAGAAAGGAGACGCGTTCTGTCTCCTAGAGATGAACATACTTTGGTGCGAAAAGTGCAAATCAATCCCAGAACAACAGCAAATGACCTTGTGAAGATGCTGGAGGAAACAGGTACAAAAGTATCTATATCCACAGTAAAACGAGTCCTATATCGACATAAGCTGAAAGGCCGCTCAGCAAGGAGAAGCCACTGCTCCAAAATCGCCATAAAAAAGCCAGACTACGGTTTACAACTGCATATGGGGACAAAGATCGTACTTTTTGGAGAAGTGTCCTCTGGTCTGATGAAACAAAGATATAACTGTTTGGCCATAATGACCATCGTTATGTTTGGAGGAAAAAGGGGGAGGCTTGCAAGCCGAAGAACACCATCCCAACGACCACGGGGTGGCAGCATCATGTTGTGGTGGTGGTTTGCTGCAGGAGGGACTGGTGCACTTCACAAAATAGATGGCATAATGAAGTAGGAAAATTATGTGGATATATTGAAGCAACATCTCAAGACATCAGTCAGGAAGTTAAAGCTTGGTCGCAAATGGGTCTTNCAACATCTCAAGACATCAGTCAGGAAGTTAAAGCTTGGTCGCAAATGGGTCTTCCAAATGGACAATGACCCCAAGCATATTTCCAAAGTTGTGGCAAAATGGCTTAAGGACAACAAAGTCAAGGTATTGGAGTGGCCATCACAAAGCCCTGACCTCAATCCTATAGAAAATTTGTGGGCAGAACTGAAAAAGCGTGTGCGAGCAAGAAGGCCTACAAACCTGACTCAGTTACACCAGCTCTGTCAGGGGGAATGGGCCAAAATTCACCCAACTTATTGTGGGAAGCTTGTGGAAGGCTACCCGAAACGTTTGATCCAAGCTAAACAATTTAAAGGCAATGCTATCAAATACTAATTGAGTGTTTGTAAACTTCTGACCCACTGGGAATGTGATGGAAAAAAATTAAAGCTGAATAAATAATTCTCTCTACTATTATTCTGACATTTCACATTCTTAAAATAAAGTGGTGATCCTAACTGACCTAAAACAGGGAATTTCTACTTGGATTAAATGTCAGGAATTGTGAAAAACTGAGTTTAAATGTATTTGGCTAGGGTGTATGTAAACTTCTGACTTCAACTATATGTCACATATGTATTATTGGCACTGTCAGCTAAACTTACAAACACTAAATAGACACTTAACTATACATGTCAAAATTCCAGATGTAACAAAGCACAAACTTCTGGCAATTTATCCGCTCACTTTACCAGCATTGCTTTCAGTAGATTTGAAGTGTTTATGCTCAAGGCTCATCTGTTTTCTGTCATTCACTGCCATGTATTCTAATTCCAGTGTATACACGCTCGTTCACGTGTGTAAATTACATGTTTTGTTTGATTTGGGCTTTACCCGTTCAAAGAATCTCATCTTTTACTGTATGTTGTAGGATCTCAGCCGTTAGCATGTTCCTTGGCCGTCATTGTAAATAAGAATTTGTTCTTAACTGACTTGCCTAATTAAATAAAGGTTCAATAAAAAATAAAAAGCCTAAACATACACACAACAGTATATGGTCATACATTTAGTGGTAAAAGTATATGGTCATAAATGGTTCTCACATCAGCCCATCAGAGTGAGTGGAGTATGGAGCCAGTTAGCTTCCAAAAGGTTGAACGTACATATCGTTAGGATCGTAAGAAATCCATACATCATTTGTTAGGATCGTAAGAAAAGCCATGCGTGAAACATGGATGAAATTTAATCTGTGAACATACAAACACCATGTTATGATTACGGACTAACATTTTAGGCTTGAACTAATTTGTGTTGCAATTCTGACTTACAATAATACCTTTCAGAGTTATGGCAGTTTCATCTCACCAACAAAAGAAACAAAAAAAAAAAACACCAAACTGCCTGTGAGGAGAGCTACGTGGACACGTATAACACAGTATAAAAAAACGGAAGTATGGGAATCCGGAAAGAGGTAAGCTGCACGTTTTCAAGTTAAAAGTCTTCATTCTCTATTACTCCTCAGTTGAGTTTACTTCACATTTAGGTAGCTAATGTCATGGATTTGTTTGCCAGCCCAAGTCTAGTTAGAACTAGCTGTATTATGCCTGTACTAAGTTTCAGTTCGCTAGGTGTATCTCTGGGTAAAGTGGACATCCCCATGAAACACAGAAAATAATAGATGTTTGGTGAATCTATGAACTATGTATGACCACTGGAATCTTTGCCACTCAAAATACATTTTTATAGAATATTTAGAAATGTATTTCATAACTCAAAATCATACCAAGGCATATTCTGTAGGAGGGGTTAATCATTTGACATGATTTATATGAATCGGGTCATGAACATATGGACTTTGAAATTAACAAGGGAGAGGCTCAACGTAGGCTAAGTCTGGGGGCTCACTGCTGACTGTGGAGGTTGTTGTGGTGGAGAATCCAGGCTTCCTCTCAGAGAAATACATGGTTATGGTTCTGAACTACCCTCTCCTGGACTGGAAAGGTTACAGGCATAGAGAGGCTAGCGGAGTGGTAGTAATATATAAAGTAAACTATGTACAACTGTAAAGTGGTTAATTAATAAAAAATATATTAAATCTACACATGCACATTTGTGGCCTGCTGGAGGTCATTTTGCAGGGCTCTGGTAGTGCTCCTCCTGCTCAAAGGCGGAGGTAGCGGTCCTGCTGCTGGGTTGTTGCCCTCCTAGGAGGGCAACAACCTACCAGGAAACCTACCAGGAAACAGGCCAGGCCAACAACCTACCAGGAACAGGCCAACAACCTACCAGGAAACAGGCCAGTACATCAGGAGACGTGGAGGAGGCCGTAGGAGGGCAACAACCCAGCAGCAGGACCGCTACCTCCGCCTTTGTGCAAGGAGGAGCACTGACAGAGCCCTGCAAAATGACCTCCAGCAGGCCACAAATGTGCATGTGTCTGCTCAAACGGTCAGAATCAGACTCCATGAGGGTGGTATGAGGGCCCGACGTCCACAGGTGGGGGTTGTGCTTACAGCCCAACACCGTGCAGGACGTTTGGCATTTGCCAGAGAACACCAAGATTAGCAAATTCGCCACTGGCACCCTGTGCTCTTCACAGATGAGAGCAGGTTCACACTGAGCACATGAGCACATGTGACAGACGTGACAGAGTCTGGAGACGCCGTGGAGAACGTTCTGCTGCCTGCACCATCCTCCAGCATGACCGGTTTGGCGGTGGGTCAGTCATGGTGTGGGGTTGCATTTCTTTGTGGGGCCGCACAGCCCTCCATGCCAGAGGTAGCCTGACTGCCATTAGGTACCGAGATGAGATCCTCAGAGCCCTTGTGAGACCATATGCTGACACATGCACATTTGTGGCCTGCTGGAGGTCATTTTGCAGGGCTCTTGGCAGTGCTCCTCCTGCTCAAAGGCGGAGGTAGCGGTCCTGCTGCTGGTTGTTGCCCTCCTACGGCCTCCTCCACATCTCCTGATGTACTGGCCTGTCTCCTGGTAGCGCCTCCATTCTCTGGACACTACGCTGACAGACACAGCAAACCTTCTTGCCACAGCTCGCATTGATGTGCCATCCTGGATGAGCTGCACTACCTGACCACTTGTGTGGGTTGTAGACTCCGTCTCATGCTACCACTAGAGTGAGAGCACCGCCAGCATTCAAAAGTGACCAAAACATCAGCCAGGAAGCACAGGAACTGAGAAGTGGTCTGTGGTCACACCTGCAGAATCACTCCTTTATTGGGGTGTCTGGCTAATTGCCTATAATTTCCACCTTTTGTCTATTCCATTTGCACAACAGCAAGTGAAATGTATTGTCAATCAGTGTTGCTTCCTAAGTGGACAGTTTGATTTCACAGAAGTGTGATTGACTTGGAGTTACATTGTGTTGTTTAAGTGTTCCTTTATTTTTTTGAGCAGTGTACTATAGAACGGTCTGTTCAAGATACAAGTATGTGGTGGAGTTCGATGTGTTTTTCTCTAATTTATGCTTTGGCCACAAAATACGAGTGTAGCACTGAGTAAGTACCGATCTATGCTAACTTTTTATACAGGTGAGGTCCTCTAATAAATACCAAACACTATATCAACAATTTATAATATCACAGGTTCTTTACCAAAAGGGGTGGAAAGTGGAAAATAGGAAATAGAGAATAAAGTTGTAAATAAACACCCTTTTTAACTGCAGAAGCATAGTTTCAGTTCGTAGATTCAATAGAATTGTATGGTCTGCATATAAATATAAACACAATCTTCAGCTCTGTCACTCGCAGAGTCATTATTAGCTTGATATAATAAGAGCATACTAACAAAGTGCATTGTTGCGGGAGGTGTGTCGTAGGTAGAAGGAGAGCCGATCAGCTGAACAACACATACTTAGGATTAGGCAACCTGGTTGCCACACTGGAATTTTGGCTGAAGACACATTCACCAGTCTCATCCTCCCCAGGTACGCCAACCTGTACATGTCTAAATATATCTGCTGGCACACGGAAACACTGACATTTTAAAAAGCAAACCCCACCCCCTAACAACAATAGTGTGTACAACTTTGAAAATTGAACATGCTTTAAATGCCAGAATGGCATACCCGTTTCGGTTTTCATATATAAACTCAACAACAAAAGAAACGTCCCTTTTTCAGCACCCAGTCTTTCAAAGATAATTCGTAAAAATCCAAATAACTTCACAGATCTTCATTGTAAAGGGTTTAATTACTGTTTCCCATGAACAATTATTGAATATGCACCTGTGGAACAGTCGTTAAGACACTAACAGCTTACAGACGGTAGGCAATTAAGGTCCCAGTTATGAGAACTTAGGACACTAAAGAGGCCTTTCTACTGACTCTGAAAAACACCAAAAGAAAGATGCCCAGGGTCCCTGCTCATCTGCGTGAACGTGCCTTAGGCATGCTGCAAGGAGGACTGCAGATGTGGCCAGGGCAATAAATTGCAATGTCCGTACTGTGAGACGCCTAAGACAGCACTACAGGGACACAGGATGGACAGCTGTTCGTCCTCGCAGTGGCAGACCACATGTAACAACACCTGCACAGGATCGGTACATCCGAACATCACACCTGCAGGACAGGTACAGGATGGCAACAACAACTGCCCGAGTTACACCAGAACGCACAATCCCTCCATCAGTGCTCAGACTGTCCGCAATAGGCTGAGAGGCTGGACTGAGGGCTTGTAGGCCTGTTGTAAGACAGACAGGACTGGCAAAAAGTGCCCTTCACTGACGAGTCACGTTTTTTTCTCACCAGGGGTGATGGTCGGATTCGTGTTTATTGTTGAAGGAAAGAGCGTTACACCGAGGCCTGTACTCTGGAGCTGGATCGATTTGGAGGTGGAGGGTCTGTCATGGTCTGGGGTGGTGTGTCACAGCATCATCGAACTGAGCTTATTGTCATTGCAGGCATTCTCAACACTGTGCGTTACAGGGAAGACATCCTCCTCCCTCATGTCGTACCCTTCCTGCAGGCTCATCCTGACATGAACCTCCAGCATGACAATGCCACCAGCCATACTGCTCGTTCTGTGCGTGATTTCCTGCAAGACAGGAATGTCAGTGTTCTGCCATGGCCAGCGAAGAGCCCGGATCTCAATCCCATTGAGCACGTTTAGTATATTTGAATTAAACATAATATTGGTTGTATTATTTGTTCTGTGTTTTCTGGTGGAATAAACTGAAATTGCAACCAACTTTCTCTGGCTTGTTTTAAATATAGCAATATGTTGTGTATTATTTCATTCAATGTGCTGCATTCAATCAACTCGCAAGTCAGAAATGTCTGATTTCTGAAAAGCACCTGAATTCAGCAATAATGATGTGTTTGTAGCCTACATACACCCACAGTATATGCTATGGTAAACATTGGACTCAAGAGCTAATCACTTAGCCTGAACATACACCCTGCTGTATACGGAAACAAAAAAATGTATTTATGGTTCTCAGGTCAGCCCAACAGTGGGAGTGGAGCACCTCACTGTATGTATRCCTTCCCTTTACCATTGGGCGGATTCGATTATGCTGAGCCGATTTCAACCGGCAAGAGTGGTTCAAATCGAATAGCAATCTGTCACTTGGTCATGTTGTCAACATTGCTACATGATGCATCATCCGGAAACATAGAAAATCTATTTTCCATACAATATATATTTAAATTTTCAAACTAGTTTCCATCGGAAAGGCAGATAAAGTGTTTGTGTATCAAAAGCAATCACTTTTGCACGTGAAAACAAAAAATCCTACTCATTACTCCCGCATGCTTAATTACATCACTTTTGATTTGAGCCGACATAACTGTAGGCTTTGAACCGGGCCAGGAGGCAGCCCTGWTCCAAAACGAATGCAATCAYCTTTCACCCGGTYCAAAAGASGCATAACTGGGCGATCGCYCCAGATCAACCGAATCCCCTCAACGAGCAGCGCGTGTACACAGAAGTTGATTTTCAGGAATGGCCGAACGGACTAAATTTTAACCAATCATAGACGACTAGGCTATCTCTATAGTTCATCATGTTCTGTAAATCTGATCAAAGAATAGGAATTCGTGCCCAAGCGTGGGTGTATGTTGTGGCAGTAGTGTAGTTATTCTCCTCGATCGACTGACTAATAGCTAAGCTACTTTATAATATGGACGTTTACAAATACCCTGTTTTCTTCGAGTGCCAGACTCTGGACCCACCACAGAAAGAGAAGATTAAAAAGTACTTTGAAATTCGCCGTAAATCCGGTGGCGGAGATTGTGGACCAGTAGAATCAGTTGGTGACCAAGTCTACAAGGTTGCGTTTATTTACCACGAAGGTATGACAATGTTAAAGCGAACTGAAATGTCGGTCCATAAATCAAAGCTTGTTTTTTCAAATATATGTTTTATTCTATGGCCCATTTGATTATTATTTATATAGACCTACATTTTGGTAAAACAATATGTAAACTTTCTAGGAGGATTTGTTGAACCAGAAAGTTTGTTAGATATGCGGTTTTCACTAGTTACCACAGCCACAAATGTCAAAGTTGACTATCATCAAAATTCATGAAAAATTTGCTTGATTTAAGGTTAGGGTTGGGCATAATGTTAATATTATGGTTAAGGTTAATGATAAGGTTAGGGTTAGGTTTAAAATCAGATTTTAATTAAGAAAATAATTTGTAGAATTAACCAAGGGGCAGCAAGTAGCCTAGTGGTTAGAGCGTTGTACTATTAACCGAAAGGTTGCAAGATCGAATACCCGGACTAACAAGGTAAACATCTGTCGTTCTGCTCCTGAACAAGGTAGTTATTAATCCACTGTTCCTAAACCGTTATTGAAAAGAAGAACTTTCCTTCTTAAATAAAGGTAAGCAAAATGACTTTGTGGCTGTGATGACTGACATATGCAATACATCTGATATTTGCCAAATTTTCACTTTCACATAGCCAGGCTACAGCCATGGACACATGCATTACTTTATATTTCATCAACTGTAGAGTAATTTATCAATCTTAACAGGAAAACAGACGTTGTTTTAATAACTTTTAATATGAATTAATAACTATAGATGTACTGTACATACAGTATATTAATTTACTCCTCTAGCCTATTTATCCTTCAACTCTTCAAGTCCTGGAGTGAATTCAAAAGGCTTAATGAATACAGTTAACATATATTATTATTATTGTTGTTGCTGTTATTGTTCTTACTACTACATGACAACAACAACGCATTATGACTGTGTATCTCTTCCAGTCCAGGAGAGGGTACTTCAGAAAGCTCATCATGTGTTGGAGATGCCTGGAGGACCTCTCTCCCTCACTCTGAGAGACAGCCTGGAGACAAGCTCTCCAGTAAGCAGTCAGGTGGTGAGGCCAGACTAAACAAACACACCTTTACAGTACATGCAAAGTCACATAACCTGTTAGATACAACATTTATTTTCCATAATATGACGTCAATGCACTGTTGTTGTATTTACATCCCAGTAAACATAAAGCTTAGTCATATATCATGGATCTGTCTGTCAGGTAAGAACTTTATTATCCCTTCAAATGACGTCAAAATAGTCTGATTATATTGCATGTTTGATTTATGTGATATTATAATAAGTAACAATAATTTACAATATGAGGAATGACAAGAACATAGTGTAACGACTCTGGGTTCATAAGCGCGGAAATAGACTATGCCGCACGAGCATGCTTTTGCGGCACAGTCGATAGTGCGCCGGTCCTCGGGCTAGAAGGTTGAGGGTTCGAGACCTGCTCCCTGCTGTTTCATTACAATACATTTTAGCTAAACAAAATCTGTACTAAACTAAATGGACAAATAACAAACCAGTTGCTAGATTTATCAGATAATCCAGACGCAGCTGTACGGTCAACCTACAATAATAAATGAATAATAAATGTAGATAAAGACAGACATAATAATCATTAAGAGTGGTATTCCCCAGGACTTACACCTTTTTTCTCTGACTCTAGAGTCACCAGTCCTTCCCATTCCATCCCTCCCTCCCTGTCCAGACATCGCCACCTGGTGGCCTAGAGCATGAACTCCATCTAGACTCCTACCTCCTGAGATACCTGAAGGAGAGCCCTGGGGCTGGAAGAGACCTGCAGCAGCAGCTGTCCTCTCTGGGCTGCTCTGTCCACCTCTACCCAGAGGACGGGAGGGCAGTGGTCAGAGGCTCAGGCCAAGCTGGGTCATGTGGAGATGGGGTGGGACCATGGAAGGCACAGGTAGAGAGACTGTTCAAACAGCTCCAGGAGCGGTACAAATGCCACTATGAGGTAGACCCACGTAAGCGCCAGTCTCTGCTGCAGAGAAGTACCCTGGGTTTGGAGGATGTGAGGGTTTACTGCGAGGCAGGGGAAGGGTTTGCGGTGGTGGTTGGGGAGGGGGCCAAGGTCCAGGCCAAGCTGAAGGAGCTGGAGGCCTTCCAGTCTCAGGGTCTGAGCTCCATGAAGCAGGAGAAGATCAGCACCACCTGTCAACTTGGACAGTCCAAGCTCCGTCTTCTAGGGAAAGTGATAGAGAAGGATCTAGGTGAGGCTGTTCCAGGGGTGAAGGTGACGCACGGTGACTCATTTCAGCTGGTGCTGGAGGGTTCAGCAAGTGAAGTCCGGACAGCCAGACAGTTGGTTACAGATAAAATCTCTCTGGTGCTGGAGCGGGTGGTGCCTGAGGTGGCCCCCCACCTCCTGTCCTTCCTGAGGGATGAGTATGGGAGGCCTGGGAACCTGAGCAGTCTGCTGGGGTTGGGACTCCATGTGGAGGTAGAGCTGGGGGACACAGAGCTCCGTCTGTTCTCCCTCTCCTCCGGGAAACTAGACCAAGCTGAGAGGGATCTGCTGGGGGAGTTTGGGGAGGAGAAGATTGATGTGCCCAAAGGTGCCTTCCAGGCTGAACTGAAGTCCAAACTTGAGAAGAAGGTGAAGGAGATGAACCAGAGCAGATGCCAGGTGATAGCCAGGTATGGTCCTGGGTGTAGAGTGCAGCTGCTGGGCCACCTGAAGCAGGTTCAGGAGCTGAGGGAGGAGATTGGGGCCTTTCTGAGAGACCAGTCCAGTGTAAGAGTTGTGGGACGCCCTCAACAGAACCATGGTGGCGCAGTCGAATCAGGCGCCGGACCAAGACGTGAGGAGACGGTCACAGCCACCAGCTATCGCCTCCAGGGGGGGCTGCAGGTAGTGGTTTGTCAGGGTGACATCACCAAGGAACGGGCAGACGCACTGGTGAACTCAGCGAGTGAGGATCTGGATCACGCTGGGGGCGTGGCTGCAGCTCTGAGCCAGGCGGGGGGGCCTGAGGTACAGCAGGCCAGCAGGGATCTGGTTAGGCAGATAGGGAGAGTACCCACAGGTACAGTGGTAGAGACTACAGGAGGGAATCTGCCTTGTAAGATGCTGCTGCACGCAGTGGGACCAGTAGGTGGCAGCGTCAGTGGAAATGAGCTGGAAAAGACAGTAAAGGCAGCCCTGGATCTGGCAGAGACTATGGAGCTCCAGACCCTGGCCATGCCCGGCATCAGCTCGGGGATATTCGGCGTTCCTCTGAAGGTGTGTTCTGAGGCCATAGTCTCTGCAGTGAGGGACTTTGGGAGGGAACAGCACATCCTTACCAAGGTCACTCTGATTGATGTGAGTGGAGAGGTAGTGAGAGCCATGCAGGAGGCATGTGATAGGCTGTTACAGGGGAAGAGGGAGTTTCCTGGGTGGGAGGTAGAGTCCAGCACCACCACTACCACTACACATGCTTCTCAGAGAGACACCACTGCTGCCTCCGCCAGGGGACCAGTGGCTCCAGAGGTCTGTGTCCAGGTGGAGGTCATCCAGGGAACCATAGAGAAGCAGCAGGTGAGAGAGAGACACTGACATGGGCACAGCCTTGATTCAACATTCTGTGAATAATGTTGATTTCATACTGACTCAATGTTCCCTTTCTCTTTCTCTTTCCATCTCTCTCTCTAAAGGTGGATGCGCTGGTGTCCCCCATGGTTGGTAGTGACCCTCTCTCCTCCCGTGTTGGTAATGTCTTGTCGTTGGTAGCTGGACCGGCGCTGATGACAGCATTTCTGAGGGAATCAGGGGAACAGACTGCACCTGGTGACAATGTTCTGGTGGAGGGACTGTCTGGTCTCAGCTCTGGCCGTGTCTTCTTTCTCAGATGTGCACGCTGGGACAACAACCCCCAAGGACCAGCAGTACAGGTGTGTCCCTTTATGCATGTGTGTGTGTGTATGTGTTGTGAACTTTGAACCTCCATTAACCCTTGACCTCTGGTCCTCTCTCAGGCTCTGAGGCAGGGTGTGAGGAAAATCCTGACCTCTTGTGAGAACAGGGGCTTCCGTTCCGTTGCCTTCCCTGTAGTTGGAACTGGTGTGGTTCTCCAGTTCCCTGACAACGTGGTAACACAGGTTCTGCTAGAAGAGATCCGTAGGTATGAGCAGAACCGAGCGAGCAGAACCCCCTTCCTTGTCCGCATCATTGTCCATCCAAATGACAGAGATTCTACCAAGGTGAGCAGAGACTTTTGAAGAAGGTCTCACTCAATGCATTGGTGAAAAAATAATTTAACTTCAATGTTTCAGCCAGCCATTTTATAATACTGTCATACATCCATAATTACAGTTACAGTCCTTCATTGCAGTTGTATTGCTGTCTCTTATACACATCTAGATGTGTATAAAAGTTGAACGGTACACAGTCTACGAGAACGAAGCCGTGGTGAAAATCGAGACTTATTTTTCACCAGAGGCCTTCAAATATGCCACAGTCCTCTTCACTCATGGTGACCAGCTCAATGGTTTGACCCTGTCTCTTATACACATCTAGATGTGTATAAGAGACAGCCGGTACACAGTCCACGAGGAACAAGTCTTCGCAAAATGGAGGAATGTTTTTCACCAGAGGCCTTCAAATATGCCACAGTCCTCCTGTCTCTTATACACATCTAGATGTGTATAAGAGACAGGTCCACGAGAACGAAGCCGTAGCGAAAATCGAGACGTACTTTTCACCAGAGGCCTTCAAATATGCCACAGTCCTCTTCACGCATGGTGACCAGCTCAATGGTTTGACCATTGAGAAGTTTGTCCAACAGAATGATGAACTGAACAAGCTTGTGGAGAAATGTGGAGGCCGCTGTCACGTGATCGACAACAAATACTGGAACACCAATCAGCAGGGTCGGTACAGGAACAACCAGTACCAAGTAGCAGAGTTACTCAACACCATAGAGAAGATGGTGAGAGATAACAGAGGAGGGTTCTACACCAACGAGATGCTCCAAGAGGCGGAGAGATTAATACAAGCAGAGATAGAGAGTCTTAGGAAGGAGTTCAAAGGCCAGATGTCAGAGGAAGAGATGAGAAAACAAGCCAAGGAAAGAGCGAGGAGGAAACTCCTGATCAAATTGTCGGGGATAGCAACAGGTGCAGTGGTAGGAGCTTTACTTGGGGTAATACTGGCAATAATGATTCCACTCACACTCGCTAAACAACCATTGATCAATTTAGTCAAAAGTCATATAGCAGCTTCAATGACAATAGTGCCAGCAGCCGTGGCAGAGGTAGCAGGACCAGTACTTACAGTAGAGTCAGGGGTGGGAGTAGGTTCAGGGATAGGCATAGGTGCAGGGGTAGGCATAGGTGCAGGAGTTGTCGTTGGGATGGCCGCAACAGCAGGAGCAGTGAGAGGAGGGATAGTAGGAGCTACTGCAGCAGAGGAGGCAGAGACAGTACAGGAGGCAGCAGAGAAAGCAGCCAATGCGGTCTACCATGAAGCTAAGGGTATTTATGACCAAGCAGGACACCTTTGGAAAGGTTATAGTAACTTTAAGTAGATGAGATATACCTGAAACCATTGAGTGATGGCAACGTGTGTTTCTGACTAATAACTATGTGGACACCAGTCAGTTCTATTCCACTGTAGAATAGCTCCTTGTCCAACATATGTAGCTGCTTGTCCAAATGTAAAAAAATATATATATATTTTGCATATATTTTTCATTTTTATAGTTTTGTAAAAATCAAGGGATATACAGTGGGGAGAACAAGTATTTGATACACTGCTGATTTTGCAGGTTTTCCTACTTACAAAGCATGTAGAGGTCTGTAATTTTTATCATAGGTACACTTCAACTGTGAGAGACGAAATCTAAAACAAAAATCCAGAAAATCACATTGTATGATTTTTTAATAATTAATTTGCATTTTATTGCATGACATAAGTATTTGATCACCTACCAACCAGTAAGAATTCCGGCTCTCACAGACCTGTTAGTTTTTCTTTAAGAAGCCCTCCTGTTCTCCACTCATTACTGTATTAACTGCACCTGTTTGAACTCGTTACCTGTATAAAAGACAACTGTCCACACACTCAATCAAACAGATTCCAACCTCTCCACAATGGCCAAGACCAGAGAGCTGTGTAAGGACATCAGGGATACAATTGTAGACCTGCACAAGACTGGGATGGGCTACAGGACAATAGGCAAGCAGCTTGGTGAGAAGGAAACAACTGTTGGCGCAATTATTAGAAAATGGAAGAAGTTCAAGATGACGATCAATCACCCTCGGTCTGGGGCTCCATGCAAGATTTCACCTCGTGGGGCATCAATGATCATGAGGAAGGTGAGGGATCAGCCCAAACTACACGGCAGGACCTGGTCAATGACCTGAAGAGAGCTGGGACCACAGTCTCAAAGAAAACCATTAGTAACACACTACGCCGTCATGGATTAAAATCCTGCAGCGCACGCAAGGTCCCCCTGCTTAAGCCAGTGCATGTCCAGGCCTGTCTGAAGTTTGCCAATGACCATCTGGATGATCAGAGGAGGAATGGAGAAGTCATGTGGTCTGATGAGACAAAAATAGAGCTTTTTTGGTCTAACTCCACTCGCCGTGTTTGGAGAAGAAGAAGTATGAGTACAACCCCAAGAACACCATCCCAACCGTGAAGCATGGAGGTGGAAACATCATTCTCTTTGGGGATGCTTTTCTGCAAAGGGGACAGGACGACTGCACCGTATTGAGGGGAGGATGGATGGGGCCATGTATCGCGAGATCTTGGCCAACAACCTCCTTCCCTCAGTAAGAGCATTGAAGATGGGTCGTGGCTGGGTCTTCCAGCATGACAACGACACGAAACACACAAGCCATGGCAACTAAGGAGTGGCTCCGTAAGAAGCATCTCAAGGTGCTTAGCCAGTCTCCAGACCTGAACCCAATAGAAAATCTTTGGAGGGAGCTGAAAGTCCGTATTGCCCAGCGACAGCCCCGAAACCTGAAGGATCTGGAGAAGATCTGTAGGGAGGAGTGGGCAAAATCCCTGCTGCAGTGTGTGCAAACCTAGTCAAGAACTACAGGAAACGTATGATCTCTGTAATTGCAAACAAAGGTTTCTCTACCAAATATTAAGTTCTGCTTTTCTGATGTATCAAATACTTATGTCATGCAATAAAATGCAAATTAATTACTTAAAAATCATACAATGTGATTTTCTGGATTTTTGTTTTAGATTCCGTCTCTCATAGTTGAAGTGTACCTATGATAAAAATTACAGAACTCTACATGCTTTGTAAGTAGGAAAACCTGCAAAATCGGCAGTGTATCAAATACTTGTTCTCCCCACTGTATATTGCAAATAGTACTGTGGCAGTTATGAAAATGTGTCAGCTGGTTATTGACATGCAAAAGTCTGACTTTATAGTTCGAAGAAAATAATTTAACTTAATAGGATGTTTTTTCCATGTCGGATCGTGTTCGCATATGAAGTGGCTATATGTTGGGAGTAAAAGTGAAAAATTCAAACAATACCTATAGAGTTATATGGTTAGAACCTTAGAGTTGTCTTAGAAATCAAAACGTATATGGGCTGCATGATGCGACTATAGGCAATTGATGATTTGAGAAAGTCGCAAAAAAACTTGGCGCTTTGTTCCTTGCCTGATCACATTTTCTCCCATCAGACTAATCTCAGTTTAATCTTGTCTTTACCCAAATGTAAAATGACTTTAGATTTAGAATAGCCCTTTATCAATTGGGCAGGGGGAAAATAAATGTAATCTGTATGCACTAAAATAGCGAATAGGGGCCACTTCCCGCTATTCCGGTTATTTCACTCCACACAACAACCACTGTCAGAGGGGCATGCATCCTCTTGCGGCGCGACAGGTGATATTCTGCCCAAACTCTGAATACTATGGGCTCTCCAACCCTTTTCCTACAGCTACCCAGTGCCCAGTTAAATCTGTTAAGAACATTGATAGTAACATGTTTTAACAACGAAATATATTTAATTAAACTGTTTACAGCCCCTCTCTGCGCGCTCAAGAAAGGAATGATGGAGAGAGGGGAAGAGACGGAAACGCACGGTGGTGAGATATTCTGTAGCTAATCGTAATGCGTAAGTCTATTAATTATGAAGAAAGAAAAAAACCGATTACTAGGATATTCAAAATCCTGTACACATTCCCTTTAATTGTTGGCTAACTCTGAATTCGAATAGGATAGACCAATTATGTACCAAAGACATCTTATAACTGTTTTAAAATGTTATTCTGCCATGCATAATGTGGTAGGCTATGTATAACGGCACAATCATTATTTTAATTCCGTATTTTTTTCAGGCTTGGGCTCAGATATAGGCTTATATGTATGCATAAGCTCTAATAGCATAAGGTTATTTTTTATGAATCATTACCTTAGATAGCGCTGTCCGTTTCATTGTGTTAGGCTTTGAAACAACATCCATGTTTTCCATTCAGTTTGAACCTGTCGTTGAACTCCTTTCTTCAAAGTGATCAATCACAGTGAGATGAGTTTTAAAAGCACATACTGTTTTGATGATGTGTTTGGTGTGATTTTTTAAATTGTATTTGCATTGATGTCAGAGTGATTAGAGGAACAGTAGAGCATCTGCTGATGGTTAGCGAGTTGGGAATTGTACTGCGGTCATGACTCATGATATGGTAACATGGTCACTTCAACAGCCCTAGAAGATGATTGTAAGTCGCTCTGGATAAGAGCGTCTGCTAAATGACTTAAATGTAAATGTAAAATGATTGTGATTAAACTGCATAGTATTTATTTCTGGGCCATGACCATCCATAGGCTTATGGTTTAAACAGCTGGAGCAGAGACACAGGGGTTTTATACTCTTTGACTTCATTGTAATGATTATTACACCAAAGCAAATATGACCCATTCATTGGACACAGAGAGTAAATGTTCTGAACATTTAATTTAATTTGCAGTAATGTATTTTCTGTAGAACATGCATATTTCAATTAGATATATTGATTGTTTGAACTGAAACGATGTAATGTTCTGAATGTGAGAGCTTCTGCAAATAATGCCAGTTCATGTCATCTATATTTTGAATCTTGAGCTTTGAAAATACTAAAAGGGGGAAAAAATATGCTTATAACCAACTGGATAGCAGTGAGTGAGTGAGTGAGTGAGTGAGTGTGTGTATATATATATATATATATATATATATATATATATATATATATAAGCAACATGGTCTCATTAGAATATGTCAAAATAGTGACATTTAACCATTGTAGTTACATTGTGGTATCACCTATGCTTAATGTACATGTATGTCAGGAGGGACAGAACTTAGGGTTGTTTAGTCATTGATTATTATTTTTAAAGGGAAATATTACAAGGAATTATTTAGAAATAAAAAATATTGCACAAACATTGATTTCCTTAAAATGTTCTTGACCTTCTCTCAATATTTTCTAAACATGACTATTTGTAGTAATTATTAAAAACGGGAAACATGCATATTAACCATAAATATGTCATTAGGATTTTCACATATTTTGTTTAAATGAAATAATCCAAATGTAAATAAGGTTGAGTGAGATTTCATTGGTATGACATACACTTTTAGAGTTTTAAATATACTTCAACTGTTTAATTACACCTATCATTTCTAGAAAATATTTATGTAATGCCTGTGTTAGTTATTGGATTGACCAAATCTGTAACAAACAGTCAACAACCATAATTATCAATACCCATGAATTATTACTTATTAAAATACAAATATTATAATACAACAAAAACATAATTGTAATTATAGAAATACCACACGTAAAAAAAATCGACCCAATAAATTACAAAAATATATCTCTTAAGTTCTCAATAATATTTCTCAAACATATGACCGTAATTTAATGTAAATGATCAGTAATATTTAATCAAACATAATTACTATAATTTACCACCTGAAAATGATTAAACATATTTATCAAATATACTGTAATTTATAATATGTGTATATGATAAAAAAATATTTATCAAATAAACTGTAGCCTATATCATTGCTGTAATTGACAATGAAAATATTCAAATCCATTCTGGAAATCATCAATTACATCAGACTAAAATGTTTGGATTTTAAAAGTACAGTAATACTTACTTGAAGGGGTCTATACATATACTACTACGTAAACTCAGAGACTGTTGTACCCGTATGATGACAAGATGGTACAGTCCAGAGCCATGCATTTAGAAAGTTGGGACATTGAGGGTCTGCATTATGAGCATTTAAATGACACTACAACATTCTATGGAAGCCATGTTAACGCCCCTTTAGGAATATTTTAAAATGTACACTACCGTTCAAAAGTTTGGGGTCACTTAGAAATGTCCCTGTTTTCCATACAAACATACATGACATGAGTTGCTAAATTAATAGGCAATATAGTCAAGACATTGACAAGGTTATAAATAATGATTTTTAATTGAAATAATAGTGTTCTTCAAACTTTGCTTTCGTCAAAGAATCCTCCATTTGCAGCAATTACAGCCTTGCAGACCTTTGGCATTCTAGTTGTCAACTTGTTGAGGTAATCTGAAGAGATTTCAACCCATGCTTCCTAAAGCACCTCCCATAAAATGGATTGGCTTGATGGACACTTCTTATGTACCATACAGTCAAGCTGCTCCCACAACAGCTCCATAGGGTTGAGATCCGGTGACTGTGCTGGCTACTCCATTATAGACAGAATACCAGCTGACTGCTTCTTCCCTAAATATTTCTTGCATAGTTTGGAGCTGTGCTTTGTGTCATTGTCCTGTTGTAGCCGTCCACAGGGCATGGCGTTGCAAAATGGAGTGATAGCCTTCCTTCTTCAAGATCCCTTTTACCCTGTAAAAATCTCCCCTTTACCACCACCAAAGCACCCCTAGGCCATCATATTGCCTCCACCATGCTTGACAGATGGTGTCAAGCACTCCTCCAGCATCTCTTCATTTTTTCTGCGTATCCCGAATGTTCTACTTTGTGATCTGAACACCTCAAACTTAGATTTGTCTGTCCATAACACTTTTTTCCAATCTTCCTCTGTCCAGTGTCTGTGTTCGTTTGCCCATCGTAATCTTTGATTTTATTGGCCAGTCTGAGATATGGCTTTTTCTTTTCAACTCTGCCTAGAAGGCCAGTATCCCGGAGTCGCCTCTTCACTCTTGACGTTGAGACTGGTGTTTTGCGGGTACTATTTAATGAAGCTTGAGGACTAGTGAGGCATCTGTTTCTCAAACTAGACACTCTAATGTACTTGTCCTCTTGCTCAGTTGTGCACTGGGGCCTCCCACTCCTCTTTCTATTCTGATTAGGGCCATGTTGCACTGTTCTGTGAAGGGAGTAGTACACAGCGTTGTACAAGATCTTCAGTTTCTTGGCAATTTCTTGCATAGAATAGCCTTCATTTTTCAGAACAAGAATAGACTGACGAGTTTCAGAAGAAAGTTATTTGTTTCTGGCCATTTTGAGCCTGTAATCGAACCCACAAATGATGATGCTCCAGATACTCAAGAAGTCTAAAGGACAGTTTTATTGCTTCTTTAATCAGAACAACAGTTTTCAGCTGTGCTATCATAATTGCAAAAGGGTTTTCTAATGATCAATTAGTCTTTTAAAATGATAAACTTGGATTAGCTAACACAACGTGCCATTGGAACACAGGAGTGATGGTTGCTGATAATGGGCCTCTGTGGGCCTATGTACAAATTCCATAAAGAATCTGCCGTTTCCAGCGACAATAGTCATGTACAACATTAACAATGTCTACACTGTATTTCTGATCAATTTGATGTTATTTTAATGGACAAAAAATAGCTTTTCTTTCAAAAACCAGGACATTTCTAAGTGACCCCAAACTTTTGAACGGTAGTGTATATGAAACTGAATGCCTAGAATCAGACATATATTTGAAATTCATCAGGATGGTACATTCCAGGGGCCTCATTTATCAATCATGTGTACACTTTAAAAAGAAAAGGTTCCTGGAGTATCCTTTAGGGGTTCTTCAAATAATTCCTTTTAATGGATCCTCGAAGAACCTATAAGCCGAAATCTGTATGTAAACCATGCATGGGATCATTTCCACCTAAAGTGTGAGATTTATCGATATGAACGTTTGCTTGAGAGTGTGCGTAAATGTCCGCATAATCACAGTGCCAAGTGGTGGAATAGGAAACAGCTTGTCAAGTGTAGAATGGGGAAAATATACTCTGAGTGTACAAAACATTAGGAACACCTTCCTAATATTGAGTTGCATCCCCTTTTGCCCTCAGAACAGTCTTAATTGGTCGGGGTATGGACTCTACAAGGTGTCCCAAGCGTTCCACAGGGATGCTGGCCTATGTTGACTCCATTGTTTAACACAGTTGTGTCAAAAGGGTTGAATGTCCTTTGGGTGGTGGACCATTGTTGATACATACGCAGTGGCAACCCACAGTGTCGATTTTAGCTTGTAAATCTTGGTGGTCCAAAAAAAAGTGTCATGCATGCCATCAAAGCCACAACACTAAACAATACATTAATTGTACTATAACGGTGACAAACGATGCCCACAAACGGTTAGGGCCTACATAAAGCTGTCCCAACAGCAGACTCCCAACACCTTACCACTGCTACACCTGGCTATCAGCGGAGCCTTGTATGTCAGCGAAACAGTTCATTCAGCCTCATTTACTGCCTTTAAAAAAACATAGCTGATATGGCTGACTTGCTAAACAAATGTGGTTTCTACAGACAGTTGAGATGTACAAACTATGGCATAAGGGGACGGCAAGCGGATAAGAGGCAATCCATATTTTCGATTAAGACATTAATGAGCGAGCGTTAGTCAATATAACTATTTGTTTAGCACTTTTGAAATGTACAGCGACAGAATTCAGAACATGTGCCATTCTTACAGTGTTCTCCTTGTACACCAAGTTAGAACCGTAGGATAATTAAAGGGGGCATAAGCAGACAATGAAAACTCACAATATTCGATGATTACATTTCTCTAAAACAGGTTATAGGCTACAGTAGAACAGTAGGCAAAATGAAGAGGGGTAAATAGACTAAATTATTAGGATGAGGCACATGGGCTACTAACATCGTACTACACACCATAAAATTAGTATTACTTTCTTAGCTACAGTATACATATCTCCCTGGCATATTACATCATTTATGAAGCAGCATACAAAAAAATGTTGGACTCACATTGTTTTGCTCGGCTCACTTGAACAGAAAGGTGGCACAGCAGACCTCCGAGTAAACAGTTGTTTTGAGCGCATGAAACTTGGAAAAGAGCCCCTTACTCCCAGATTTGGGACCACACAGCCACTGTCATTGATTCCTTCCAAACCACTCATTGAATTTGCGATTTCCAACTTGTTGTGTAATGTTTAAGTCCAATGGCCGATGAGCACCGATATGTTTTATCTATAATTTCTGTTCATTATTTCTCTTCAAATGACAAGGATTAAAAAGTATTTGCCAGTAGATTGTCGACTTGATTCATGATGATGACTGCTAGCTAAGATTGTAAAAGTATGATGTTGACATGATCAGTCCAATCAAAGCTACTGTACATATAACGTGATTTGACGTCATTTTATCTGTGACCAATTACCTTGAACCTTGGATGGGCACATCTATGGCAGCAGCCAAAGGGCTAGAATTTTCAATGTCTCTTCTTACACTTGGCAGTGACGTAAAGTCCCCATAATTGATAGAACACTGAGCCAATCACAGCGCAATGCCCCCTATTTTCTGCTGGCATGCCCCACCACCACAGAAAGCACTGAGCTAGGCTGAAACACCTGCATTTTGGAGCTGCCTTACTCAAGAAAACCGATTTATTAACTCAATGATATATATTATTTGTACATTGTTTGCGAACTGATATGTGACACGTATCAATGCCAAAATAACATGCAAAACAGGCAAGCCCCCTCCCCCCAAAAAAATATGTTTTGCAAAAAATGTGGGGCTCAAAAAAGGGGATTCTGCCCCACCTGCCCTGAATGATGGGTCACCACTGCGAGTCATTCAGAGCAGGTACCTGTTTAGCTAAAAAATAATCATATACATATACAGTGCCTTGCAAAAGTATTCATCCTCCTTGGCTTTTTTCCTATTATGTTGCATTACAACCAGTAATTTAAATTGATTTTTATTTGGATTTCATGTAATGGACATACACAAAATAGTCCAAATTAGTGAAGTGAAATGAAAAAAAATGACTTGTTTAAAAAAAAAAATATGGAAAAGTGGTGCGTGCATGTGTATTCACCCCCTTTGCAAAGTCCCTAAATAAGATCTAGTGCAACCAATTACCTTCAGAAGTCACATAATTAGTTAAATAAAGTCCACCTGTGTGCAATCTAAGTGTCACATGATCTCAGTATATATACACCTGTTCTGACAGGCACCAGAGTCTGCAACACCACCAAGCAAGGGGCACCACCAAGCAAGCGGCACCATGAAGACCAAGGAGCTCTCCAAACAGGTCAGGGACAAAGTTATGGAGAAGTACAGATCAGGGTTAGGTTATAAAAAAAATATCTGAACTTTGAACATCCCATGGAGCACCATTAAATCCATTATTAGAAAATGGAAAGAATACGGCACCACAAAAAACCTGCCAAGAGAGGGCTGCCCACCAAAACTCACAGACCAGTCAAGGAGGGCATTAATCAGAGAGGCAACACAGAGACCAAAGATAACCCTGAAGGAGCTGCAAAGATCCACAGCGGAAATTGGAGTATCTGTCCATTGGACCACTTTAAGCCATACACTCCAGTGCTGGGCTTCACAGAAGAGTGGCCAGAAAAAAAGCTGTTGCTTAAAACCTGATGAGGACAGGGGGTGCTGTTTTCACTTTGGGGGAAAATCGTACCCAATTTAAAACGGCCTCGTACTCAATTCTTGCTCGTACAATATGCATATTATTATTACTATTGGATAGAAAAGTTTCTCTAGTTTCTAAAACCGTTTGAATTTTGTCTGTGGGTAAAACAGAACTCATTTGGCAGCACACTTTGTGACCAGGAAGTGGAAAGTCTGAAATCTATGTTCTGTTCAAGTGCCTGCCTATAAATGGGCATGATACGTATGACTATACGTGCACGTCATACACCTTCCCCTGGATGTCAAGAGGAAGTGAGAGGAAAAATGAGTTGATTATCTCGGTCTGACGTTGAATAATCCCTCTTGGAACAACGTGTCCCCCATTTTCTGTTCTCTGCAAGGCGCGTGTTGGGACCTGTTATTGCCTACTGGAAAGCTGTCGTTATGGGCGAATACGATCTCCGGCTTTGATTTTATTTGATACATGTTACAATATCATCCTAAAGTATGTTTTTTCAATATAGTTTCATTAGATTATTGAAATTTATTCGGGACGTTAGGCGTGTTGCGTTGTTTGACTTTGTTGACGTTGGAGAGCTTAGCGCCGCATGGCCAGTGTGCTTGCTAATTCAAGAGGGAAAAACGACGTTCTGAATCCAAACAAAGACGGTTCTGGACAAAGGACCCCTTGTACAACATTCTGATGGAAGATCAGCAAAYGTAGGAACCATTTTGTGATGRTATTTCATATATCTGTCGAACTGTGTACTAGTAGCTTTGCGCTCAGGTTTTGGTTATTCCCTTACCATAACTAAGTCTTATGTCGTAATGAAGATATTTTTAGAATTCTAACACTGAGATTGCATTAAGAACTAATGGATCTATCGTTTCCTATACAACATGTATTTTTTTGTAATGTTTATGAATAGCTATTTGGTCAGAATAGGTGAGAGTCTAATAGAAATATCTGCACATTCTGGGAAAAAGACGTTATGCTACGTTATGCTACGTTGTATAACCACGGATTTCAGCTCTAAATATGCACATTTTCGAACAAAACATAAGTGTATGTATAACCTGATGTTACAGGACTGTCATCTGAGGAAGGTTTATGAAGGTTAGTGAAATTTAATATCTTTTGCTGGTTTATTCGCTAACGCTAACGTGCCTATTGCTATCGCTAACGTGCCTTGATGAATGAATGCGGTAGTGTGGTAGGCTATTGTAGTAAGCTAATATAATGCTATATTGTGTTTGCTTAAAACACTTAAAAAAATCGGAAATATTGGCTGGATTCACAAGATGTTTGTCTTTAATTTGCTGTACACCATCGATTTTTCAGAAAAGTTTTATGATGAGTATTTAGGTAATTCACGTTGGTCTCTATAATTACTCTGGCTGCTTCAGTGCTATTTTTGACGGTAGCTGTGATGGTAGCTGCAATGTAAAACTGATTTATACCTCAAATATGCTCATTTTTCGAACAAAACATAGATTTATTGAATAACATGTTATAAGACTCATCTGAGGAAGTTGGTTCTAGGTTAGTTTGGTTGGTTTTGTGCATGCTACCTGTGCTGTGAAAAATGTCTGTGCTTTTTTTCTATTTGGAGGTGAGCTAACATAAATATACGTGGTGTTTTCCCTGTAAAACATTTTTTTTTAATCGGACATGTTGGCTGGATTCACAAGATGTGTATCTTTCATTTGCTGTATTGGACTTGTTAATGTGTGAAAGTTAAATATTTCTAAAAAATATTTTTTGAATTTCGCGCTCTGCCTTTTCAGTGGAATGTGGGAGGAGTTCTGCTAGCGGAACGCTGGGGCTGTAAAGGTTAAAGAAAAAAATAAGCAAACACATTTGGTGTTCGCCAGAAGGCATGTGGGAGACTCCCCAAACATATAGAAGAAGGTACTCTGGTCAGATGAGACAAAAATTTAGCTTTTTGGCCATCACGGAAAACGCTATGTCTGGCGCAAACCCAAAACCTCTCATCACCCCGAGAATACCATCCCCACAGTGAAGCATGGTGGTGGCAGCATCATGCTGTGGGGATGTTTTTCATCGGCAGGGACTGGGAAACTAGTCAGAATTGAAGGAATGATGGATGCTGTCTAAATACAGGGAAATTCTTAAGGGAAACCTGTTTCAGTCTTTCAGAGATTTGAGACCGGGACGGAGGTTCACCTTCCAGCAGGACAATGACCATAAGCATACTGCTAAAGCAATACTCGGGTGCTTTAAAGGGAAACATTTCCATGTGTTGGAATGGCTTAGTCAAAACCCAGACCTCAATCCAATTGAGAATCTGTGGTATGACTTAAAGATAGCTGTACACCAGCGGAACCCATCCAACTTGAAGGAGCTGGAGCAGTTTTGCCTTGAAGAATGAGCACAAATCCCAGTGGGTAGATGTGCCAAGCTTACCCCAAGAGACTTGCAGCTGTAATTTCTGCAAAAGGTGGCTCTACAAAGTATTGACTTTGGGGGGGTGAATAGTTATGCACTCTCAAGTTCTGTTTTTTGTCTTATTTCCCAATAAAACATATTTTGCACCTTCAAAGTGGTAGGCATGTTGTGTAAATCAAATGACACAAACCCCCCGAAAATCTATTTTAACTCCATGTTGTTGTAACGGCTTTCTTCCTGGGATGAAGGAGAGGACCAAAACGCAGCGCGGCTCGTGCTCAACATGTTTAATAAAGAATAATAACGTGAACACTACAAGCTACAAAACAATAAATGTGAAAACCGAAAACAGTCCTATCTGGTGCAGAACACAAAGACAGAAAACATCACCCACAAACCAACAGTGCAAACAGGCTACCTTAATATGGTTCCCAATCAGAGACAACGTAAAACACCTGCCTCTGAGAACCATATCAGGCCAATTAGACAAACCTAAACAACGAAACACATAACACAGACTACACCCACCCAGTTCACGTCCTGACCAACTAAACAAAGATTAAACAAAGGAAAATAAGTCAAGGAACCGTGGACAGTACCCCCCCCCCCCCCAAGGTACGGACTCCGGCCGCAAAACCTGAACCTATAGGGGAGGGTCTGGGTGGGCATCTGTCCACGGTGGCGGCTCTGGCGCTGGACGTGGCCCCACCATAGTTAATCCCCGCTTCCGGTGGCCTCCTCAGAATGGCGACCCTCCAAAATAACCCCACTGTACTGATGGCGCCTCCGGACAGAGGGGCGCCTCCGGACAGAGGGGGCGCCTCGGACAGAAGGGGCGCCTCCGGACAGAGGGGCGCCTCCGGCAGAGGGGCGCCTCCGGACAGAGGGCGCCTCCGGACAGCAGGGGCGCCTCCGACTGAGGGGCAAATCCGCATCGCCAGCGTGACAGGCGGCTCTGGCAGATCCTGGCGGCCTGGCGGCTCTGGCAGATCCTGGCTGACTGGCGGCTCTGGCAGATCCTGGCTGACTGGCGCTCTGGCAGATCCTGGCTGACTGGCGGCTCTGGCAGATCCTGGCTGACTGGCGGCTCTGGCAGATCCTGGCTGACTGGCGGCTCTGGCAGATCCTGGCTGACTGGCGGCTCTGCAGATCCTGGCTGGTGGCGGCTCTGACAGATCCTGGCTGACTGGCGGCTCTGGAAGATCCTGGCTGACTGGCGGCTCTGGAAGATCCTGGCTGACTGGCGGCTCTAGCGGCTCCTGACTGCACGAACGGCTCTGACGGCTCGGGACAAACGGGCGGCTCTAATGGCTCGGGACAGACGGATGGCTCAGATGCGCTGGGGTCAGACGGATGGCTCAGATGGCGCTGGGCAGACGGATGGCTCAGATGGCGCTGGCAACGGATGGCTCAGATGGCGCTGGGCAGACGGAATGGCTCAGATGGCGCTGGGCAGACGGATGGCTCAGATGGCGCTGGACAGACGGATGGCTCAGATGGCGCTGGCAGACGGATGGCTCAGATGGCGCTGGGGCAGAACGGATGGCTAGATGGCGCTGGGCAACGGTGGCTCAGATGGCGCTGGCAGACGGATGGCTCAGATGGCGCTGGGCAGACGGATGGTCAGATGGCGCTGGGCAGACGGCAGACTCTGGCCGGCTGAGGCGCACTGTAGGCCTGGTGCGTGGTACCGGAACTGGAGGTACCGGGGCTAAGGACACGCACCTTCAGGCTAGTGCGGGGAGAAAGGAACAGGGCATACTGGACCCTGGATACGCACATTAGACCTAGTGCGTGGTGCCGGCACTGGTGGTACCGGGCTGAAGACACGCATCTCAGGGCTAGTGCGGGAGCAGCAACAGGACGCACAGGACTCTGGGGACACCACAGGAGGCTTGGTGCGTGGTGTAGGCACTGGTGGTAATGGGCTGGAGACACGCACCACAGGGCTAGTGCGTGGAGGAGGAACAGGGCTCTGGAGACGCACAGGAAGCCGGTGCGTGGTGTAGGCACTGGTGGTACTGGGTTGGGGCAGGGAGGTGGCGCCGGAAATACCGGACCGCGCAGGCGTACTGGTCCCTTGAGCACTGAGCCTGCCCAACCTTACCTGGTTGTATGCTCCCGTCGCCAGACCAGTGCGGGGAGGTGGAATAACCCGCACCGGGCTATGTAGGCGAACCGGGGACACCATGCGTAAGGCTGGTGCCATATAAGCCGGCCCGAGGAGACGCACTGGTGACCAGATGCATTGGGCCGGCTTCATGACATCCGGCTCAATCCTCAATCTAGCCTGCCAGTGCGGGGAGGTGGAATAACCCGCACCGGGCTATGAACACGTACAGGAGACACCATGCGCTCTACTGTGTAACACGGTGTCTGCCCGTACTCTCGCTCTCCACGGTAAGTACAGGGAGTATGCGCAGGTCTCCTACCTGACTTCGCCACACTCCCTTTCAGCCCCCCCCCAATACATTTTTGGGTGTACTCACGGGCTTCCAGCCTTGCTTCCGTGCTGCCTCCTCATATCGCTTCCTCTCGGCTTTAGCTGCCTCCAGCTCTTCACGAGGGAGGCGATATTCTCCCGGTTGTCCCAAGGTCCCTTTCCATCTAATATCTCCTCCCATGTCCATGAATCCTGTGTAGGTGGGTCCTGTTGCTGTTTCACACGCTGCTTGGTCCTTTGGTGGTAATTCTGTCACGATCGTCTTGCTGAGAGAGAGTGGACCAAGGCGCAGCGTGTGCAAAATACATTCTCTTTATTTGAGAAGGGAAAAAAACACGCAACGAACACTATAACAAACTGAAACAAAACAACAAACGATCGTGAAGCTATAGACGTAAGTGCACACACAAGCTACAAACGTACAACATAGACATTACCCACATTAACCTAGTGCCTATGGCTGTCTTAATATGGCTCCCAATCAGAGACAATTAATGACATCTGTCTCTGATTGAAAACCATTCAGGCAACCATAGACACAGCTAGACACCTACACTAAACACAAAACCCATCTACTCTACTTAACTAGTAAAAATCATGTTTGTAGTCTATTGCATAGTTACAATGTGTACCATTGATGTCCCAGGACCAGGATTGGTAAACCCTGTTGAAGTGTATAATTGCAATACATACATGAAGACACAGCATCATTCAAAGTAGCGTGGAATTTGATACTGGTATTGGATATGACTGAAAGATTAATCCTCACAGACATTCATACCTGAACTGCACCTTTATTTGCCAAGGTAGAGTACATGATCAGTGAATACATTAAATGTACAGGCTACAATGTGGGGATCTCATGAATGGTAATAACTACATGTATATGCAGTACGACTTGTATCCTTGACACAAAGTTATACTATATTCTACTCAATCCATATACTTCATTAATGTCATTCAGACTGTTTTGAAGTTGATACAACTGGCTATGATAGATGAGGTTTGCAGCTAGGTTCTGAACTAACATGTATACCAAACGTTTTAGGGTCCATACACATATCAGCTACATAGCTAGGTACACACCCATAGGCATACAGATATTTTTATCCTCCACTGCACAATAAGCAAGAAAATTGTTAGCTAGCTACTTTACTTCAGCTGCAATGCATGTCAAATATCAGCAGGGCAAACGTACAAAATTGTACATTCAATTTGCAGTAAATGGTTTAGCTAGCTAGATTCTTTACATCCACTGTTTTAGAAGATGACAGCCTGGTTTGCTGGTTGTTTCAGGAGTCCCTGAAACATTAAACAACCAGAAATGCGATGTCATACTAATGTCACAACACCCATAAAGCTAGCCAGCTAGCTGGCTAATGTTAGCTAGTCAGATAGCTTGCTAAATCACAATGTTCGTAAATTAACTTAATGCCCCAAAAATATACATAATTGGATGTCTCTACATTAACTAACATATTCCTATCAACTGTACATTTTTGCATGATTTGCTATGCCGTTATAATTACTTACATTTGCTTCCATCCTAGTATTTTTGTCAGCCATCTTTGCTGAAGAAAGTCTCCAGCCTTGGGTCGCATTGCGTCAAATTCGTCATGGAAACCACTTGGTCATCGCCTAGCGGTCGCAACTGGTGATTTGCATAAAGTTGGGGTTAAGTTTAACTTTTTCCCCGCTTCCCATGCCACCTTTGCACCGCCCAAAGGTCCCCCGCCCTCTCCGCTTCTCTTCCATTGAAAATGAATAGGAAGCAGTGTAGTCTGGCTCAGGAGTGTGAAGGTGAACGGAAAGGCTCTGGAGCAACGAACCGCCCTTGCTGTCTCTGCCTGGCCGGTTCCCCTCTCTCCACTGGGATTCTCTGCCTCTAACCCTATTACAGGGGTTGAGTCACTGGCTTACTGGTGCTCTTTCATGCTGTCCCTAGAAGGGGTGGGTTGAGTCATTGACGTGATCTTCCTGTCTGGGTTGGCGCCCCCCCTTGGTTTGTGCCGTGGCGGAGATCTTTGTGGGCTATACTCTGCCTTGTCTCAGGATGGTAAGTTGGTGGTTGAAGTTATCCCTCTAGTGGTGTGGGGGCTGTGCTTTGGCAAAGTGGGTGGGGTTATATCCTTCTTGTTTGGCCCTGTCCGGGGGTGTCATCGGATGGGGCCACAGTGTCTCCTGACCCCTCCTGTCTCAGCCTCCAGTATTTATGCTGCAGTAGTTTATGTGTCTGGGGGCTAGGGTCAGTTTGTTATATCTGGAGTACTTCTCCTGTCTTATCCGGTGTCCTGTGTGAATTTAAGTATGCTCTCTCTACTTCTCTCTTTCTTTCTTTCTCTCGGAGGACCTGAGCCCTAGGACCATGCCTCAGGACTACCTGGCATAATGACTCCTTGCTGTCCCCAGTCCACCTGGCCGTGCTGCTGCTCCAGTTTCAACTGTTCTGCCTGCGGCTATGGAACCCTGACCTGAACCCTGACCTGAATTTACCAACTGAATGGTAAATTCATTTTAGTTTAGTTATAGGTTATTATGGGTATATTAATTCTGTTATAGTCTCGTCAATTGGCACAAAAAAATTGGTGTTTAGCGTTTTTTAAATGAACACTGCCCATGGACCTGGGCATAGTGAAAGAGATTTGCGTCAATTCAAATCTGGTATCAGGACAAAATGTGATTCAGAGTCACCGAATATACTTTAAGTATTTTAATTAAACTCAAGCGATAAATGGTAAATGCAAATTTTCGTATATACGGGTTCACTGTATCATCGCGCAGGGTAGATCAGGGAACTCTGGAATGTGCGCAAACAACAGTTATTATACTATGACAGCAATATTTCCAACCCGTCCGTTGGCCTATCACAGTAGAGGCTGAGCGTGGTTTAAACTTTGCTCAGCTTATCGCCGGCACTCAGACTGGTCCCAGTCTCTTGGTGCTCCCAGCTGTCCGCATCTGGTCGTTGGGTAGATTGGATCCGTCTTGTGTCTCACCCCAGATTCTACACTCAAACAGTTCCTTATATGGTATTGTCCAGTGTCCTACCCTCCCTGGTTGGCCTGGAGATATGCACCCCTCCCCTCTCCAGATTGACCACAGCTTTTGCATCAAGGCACTCTATGTTGCTCAATCTTTACACACATACACACACACACACAAACAATGCAGATGTAACAAAACAATATTCATCTTCAAACAATATGATAGCGGGCCATAATGCGTAAACATAAATCCTAACAATAGCCATATGACACACCATCATCCTGGGCATGGGGATGCCATACAATACTGTTAGAATGAAGGGGGGAAAGCATTGGTTAGAAACATAAAGGCACAGAACACATTTATGGATAACAATTTTACACACGGAGCAGAGCTGGAAAACGGCAGTTCGCAGTTACTTATTTTGTGCAGGGTTAGAGAGAAGAGGTGGGGGAGAAGTAGAGGATAGGGTAGGAGAAAGGAGAGATGGAGTGGGGGTGGAGTGGGGGAGTGAGGTAGAGATTAGGGTGGGGGAGAGGAGAAAGAGAGGGGATGGACATGGAGTAAGGGAGAGGTAGAGGGTAGGATGGGGGAGAGAGAGAGGTTTAGGTGGTGGAGTGGTGGAGAGGAGGGTCGATGATGGGATGGGGGTACCTACTAAATGAATCAAATCACACTACATAGCTGAAATGCATTAAAAGTGTTGGCACAGTTTCTGTTCAGTTGGAGCGTCATGGCAGTCTTGCCTGTACGTGGTGGCACATTCCCTTAATGCATCTGACCAAGGCCTGCACAGTGTAAAGATTATAGCCAGTGTACTTTGCAGGCTTGAGACTGAAGCTCAGCTGGTTCTCAACAGGCTGTTGACCAGGTCACTAAGCGCTCTGTGTCCTGTGAGCTCTGAGAGAGGAAGAGAGAGACAGACCGACAGACCGACAGACCGACAGACAGACAGACAGACAGACAGACAGACTCTATTTAGAACATTGACATTAAACGATAGAGCTGGATGGGATGTCTGCCGTTTTACGTGATCCTGACTAATTGTGTTATTTTGTGTGGGTTTTTTTGCGTTAATTTTAACAATTTTTGTACATGTAATGTTTCCGCTATCGTTTCCTTTGACTGAAAATAACTTCTGGACATCAGAACAGCGAGTAATCGACTCAATCTGGAAGAGGAATTTTTCTTCAATGAGTCTGATGCAAAGGATATACTGCTCTTCTGGGACCAGGCCCAAATCCCCGTCATTCGTAAGAAGAGGTCAGCGAGCGGGATACCTGACAAGTGGATAATCCGCCTTTACCCGCCGTTCTACTGGCAAACGTGCAATCACTGGAGAATAAACTGGATGAACTCCATTCGAGACTATCCAATCAACGGGACATAAAAAATTGTAATATCTTATGTTTCACTGAGTCATGGCTGAACAAGAACATGGATAATATACAGTTAGCTGGGTTTCCGTGCATCGGCAAGACAGAGCAGCTACCTCCGGTAAGATCGGGGGGTGGGGTGTGTCTCTGTATACAGCAGCTGGTGCCTGATATTAAGGAAGTCTCAAGGTTTTGCTCGCTTGACATAGAGTACCTCATTGTAAGCTGTTGACCACACTATTTACCGAAAGTGAGTTTTCATCTATATTAGCTGCCTATTTACCACCACAAACCGATGCTGTCACTAAGAATGCACTCAACGAGCTGTATAGGGCCCTAAGCAAACAAGAACATGCTCCTAGCGGCTTGGGATTTTAAATCAAGAAAAGTGATATCTGTTTTATCTCATTTCTACCCGTGTGAAACTTGAAGACAACTCCAGATCACCTTTACACAGAGACTCATACAAAGCTCCATTTGGCAAATCTGACCATAACTATATCCTCCTGATTCCTGCTTATCAGAAAAAACTTAAACAGGAAGCACCAGTGACGCGCTCAATACAGAAGTGGTCAGATGAAGCCAATGCTAAGCTACTGGACTGTTTCACTAGCACAGACTGGAACACACACAAATGCATATGTTTTGGGATTCATCCGATGTCATTGAGTAGTTTAACACATCAGTCACTGGCTTCATCAACAAGTGCATTGACGACATTGTCCCCACAGTGACCGTACGTGCATATCCCAACCAGAAGTCCAGCCGCAAGGCAACATATGTACTGAGCTAAAAGGCTAGAGCTGCCGCTGTTAAGGAGCATGACTCTAACCCGGAAGCAAATAAGAAATCCTACTATACCCTCCAACGAACCATCAAACAGCAAAGCTTCAATACAGGACTAAGATCAAATCCTACTACTCAGGCTCTGACGCTCGTCAGATGTGGCAGGGCTTGCAAACTATTATGGATTACAAAGGGAAACCCAGTCGTGAGCTGCCCAGTGACTGAGCATCTTCTAAACCTGGACTGCACTATCCCAAAGATGACTTTCTAACCCTGGACCACACCATCCTGATATCCTTCTAACACTGGACTGTACCATTCTGACCACCTTCTAACCCTGGACCACACAATCCTGATATCCTTCTAACACTGGACTGTACCATTCTGACCACCTTCTAACCCTGGACCACATCAACCTGATATCCTTCTAACACTGGACTGTACCATTCTGACCACCTTCTAACCCTGGACCGTACTATCCTGAACACCTTCTAACCCTGGACCGTACCATCTTGTCATCATACGGTGCAACAGTCTTTGAGTATACAAATTACATAGTAATATATGTATAACACATCAAGTCTCACTCTACTTTTAAAATCCAAACACTTAAATCTGTTGTAAATAGATGATTTCCCGTACTGTTTTTCCCCCCGTAAGTAAATTACAGTATATATTTGATAAATATGGTTTATCATGTGGTAAATTACAGTAATTATATGTATTAATTGGGTCAGTCTTTAAGTCTGGTAATTCGATAACTACAATTATGATGTTAGTGTTGATCTTTGTATGTATAAAAATTCTGTCTTTTTTAACAATGTTTTTTTCTGTAAGTAATAATTAATGTGTATTGATCGTTATGTTGGTTGTTTGTTTGTTTGTTGATTTTGTAAATCAAATAACTAACACATGCATTACATAATTATTGTGTATGTTATACCTGTTACGGTGGTCCTCCTCCTCTTCAACCGAAAAGGAGGAGTATTGAGGGAACCAAGGCGCAGCGGGTTGTGAACACATAATATTTATTAAAGACAAGACGAAAACACGAACTTCACTATAAACTAACAAAACAACAAACGGAGTAGACAGACCTGAACGACGAACTTACATTAAACACGAGAACGCACGAACAGGGAAAATAGCCTACACATAAAAATGACGATGTACAACACAAACCGAACAGTCCCGTATGGTGCGACAAACACTGACACAGGAGACAACCACCCACAACGAACACAGTGAAACAACCTACCTAAATATGACTCTTAATTAGAGGAACGCAAAACACCTGCCTCTAATTAAGAGCCATACCAGGCAACCCTAAACCAACATAGAAACACACAACATAGAATGCCCACCCAAAACTCACGCCCTGACCATCACACACATACAAAACAACAGAAAACAGGTCAGGAACGTGACAATACCAATAAAATGTCACTTAACCTTACTTTCTTCATTTTATTAAATAGATCAACATCCTAATGACACATTTGACATATTACACATGTTTTCCATTTTTATAAATAGGAATGTTAAAGATAACATTGTTTTTTTCTTTTTCAAATATTTACTTGTAATATTTCAAAAAATTACAACACCAATAACTAAACAACTCTAAGTTCTTTCCCTCCGTACTCTTAGATGACATACACTGAGTCTACAAAACATTAAGAACACCTCCTCTTTCTGTGACATAGACTGACTGGGTGAATCTAGGTGAAAGCTGTGATCCCTTATTGATGTCACTTGTTAAATCCATTTCCATCAGTGTAGATGAAGGGGAGGAGACAGGTTAAAGAAGTAGTTTTAAGCCTTAGGGCAATTGAGACATGGATTGTGTATGTGTGCCATTTTGCGAGTGAATGGGCAAGACAAAAGATTGAAGGGCCTTTGAACTGGGTATTGTAGTAGGTGCCAGACACACTGGTTTGTGTCAAGAACTGCAACGCTGCTCGGTTTTTCACGCTCAGCAGAATGGTCCACCACCCAAAGGACATCCAGTCAACTTGACACAACTATGGGAAGCTATGGAGTCAACATGGGCCAGCATTCCTGTGGAATGCTTTCGACACCTTGTAGAGTCCATGCCTCGACGAATTGAGGGATGCAACTCAATATTAGGAAGGTGCGCCTAATGTTTGATATACTCAGTGTATATGTACAGTAATATTATAAGCATAGGTGATAATACATGGTAACTACAATGATTAAATGTCACTATTTTGACGTATTGTAATGAGACTATGTTGCTTAGATATACCACTCACTGTTACCCAGTTTGCCATAAGCAAGATTTTTTCCCCCCTTTATCATTTTCAAAGCTCAAAATTAAAGATATAGAGTACATTTGCCTTTTGCAGGTTTAAAGATACATACATTGGAATTCTTTGCAGAAGCACATTCAGTGCATTACGTCGTTTCAGGTCAAACAACCATCACATCTCATTTAAAATGGCATGCATGTTCTGGAGAAAAGACAATGCTGTCAATTAGAATACATGTTAAGAACATTACTCTCTGTGTCCAATGATTTCTTTGTTGTAATAATCATCAATGAAGTCAACAAGTAAAAAACCCATGTTGCTCGATGCAGGTTGACATTTATGGTATGAATCTTGGCCTCGAAGCATTGCTGAGGGGTCTCCGCTAGATGGGCCAGCCGCAAAATTAAAACTGGCTATATTGTAATACATTTAAGGTTAGGGTTAAAGTTAAACTTAGGGTTAGGTTTAAAATCCGATTTTATTACTTCGTGCCTTATACAAATAAAAAATGATCAAATTTAAATACATTTTCTGTTGACACTGAAATCTCTCCATGTGTATGTGGTTAAGGGTATAGTTAATCTTAGGGTTAGGTTTAAAATTCAACATGATGACTTTGTGGCTGTGCCAGCAAGTGACAAACCTGCAAATCTGCCTCCAGTACGTGAGTCATCTCAATAAATGGTAACCTGCTCCCTCAACCGCATGTGTGAACCATAAGCCTATGGATGGTCATGGTCCAGAACCCCAATGCAGTTTAATACCAGACAAAAGTTTGAACACACCTATGTAAAACCCTGAATGTATAACCCAGTCATCTGCTTTATACAAAACAGAAAGAAAAATAAATGAGACAAAAAGCTATTCAAAAGTGGAATATAACTGACTGATGTCTACATAGTTAGTCAGATGTTGAAACATACTTTGCCATCACTCTTTCAATTATTCCACGTATGATTCTTATGCATGAATCCAGTTGTATCTGATCTGTTACTGTAGCCTTTCAAAAGGTGTCCTGCTTGGTCATAAATACCCTTAGCTTCATGGTAGACAGCATTGGCTGCTTTCTCTGCTGCCTCCTGTACTGTCTCTGCCTCCTCTGCTGCAGTAGCTCCTACTATCCCTCCTCTTAATGCTCCTGCTGTAGCAGCGGTCCCAGCAACAACTCCTGCAGCTATGCCTACTACCCCTGCACCTATGCCTATCTCTGAACCCACTCCAATGAGCGCCACTGTCTCTCCTGCAATGACTGGTCCTTCTGCATTCGCCATGACTGTTGGCACTGTTTTCATTGAAGCTGCCATCTGACGTTTGACTAAATGAATCAGTGGTTTTGTAGCGAGTGTGAGTGGGATCCCTGTCACCAGTGCCACCCCAAGAAAAGCTCCTACCACAACACCTGTTGTAATCCCTGAGAGTTTGATCAGGCTTTTCTTCCACACTATTTCTTTAGCCTGTTTTCTCATCTCTTCCTGTGTCATCTTTCCCGTTGACTCCTTCCTAAGACTCTCTATCTCTGCTTGTATTAATCTCTCTGCCTCTTGGAGCATCTCGTTGGTGTAGAACCCTCCTCCGTTCTCTCTCACCATCTTCTCTATGGTGTTGAGTAACTCTGCTACTTGGTACTGGTTGCTGTACTGACCCTGCTGATTGGTGTTCCAGTATTTGTTGTCGATCACGTGACAGCGGCCTCCACATTTCTCCACAAGCTTGTTCAGTTCATCATTCTGTTGGACAAACTTCTCAATGGTCAAACCATTGAGCTGGTCACCATGTGTGAAGAGGACTGTGGCATATTTGAAGGCCTCTGGTGAAAAGTACGTCTCGATTTTCGCTACGGCTTCATTCTCGTGGACTGTGTACCGTTCCACTTTCAGCACGATGAGAAAGGCATGTGGTCCTGGAGCACACTCTGTTATACATTTACCTATTTTAGGTTTCAGCTCCTCTTCAGGGATGTCAGTGTCAAAGAATCCAGGTGTGTCAATCAGGGTGATGTTTCTGCCTTTGATGTTCTTTGTATGAGCTTCACATATCTGTGTTGCGGAGATGGAGGAACTGTCTGAGAGGAACACATCATCTTGTCTGAAGATGGTGTTTCCAGCACTGCTTTTACCTCCTCCGGTTTTCCCCAGCAGCACAATCCTGATGTCTATAGGGAGGGTTCAGAATTATAACTTGAAATGGATCAATCACATAGTAATAATGTATTTGATTTAAAGGTGAAGTGTTGTAACTCACCTTGCTCTGGTCGACTGCCCAATTCGAACCCTCTGATATGCATAGCATTCTGGGCAGTCTGAAAAGCCTGTAGATTAGAACAAACAATACAACTGCAATGAAGGACTGTAATTGATATTATTAAACAAATCTGTAATTATGCATGTATTACACAGTATTATATAACGGCTTCAGAGAATCTGCAATGTGATTGCCTGAAACATATTGAAGTAGTGTTGTCACGATACCAACATTTGTCAAATGATACGATACCAGGCCAAGTATCAGTGGCCTAGGATTCTGTTCACCCAGTCCCCCGGACACTTGTTCACATTTTCTAAACGTTCATCAAAAACCTGTCACTGAAATTCACACTCTACTCAATACAACCCATTAAATGTAACTTCACACTGTTCAGTGTATAATAGAATACTGCATAGAATGACTGATTTGCTCACATTTGCCGAGGCCTAGCTGTGATTTGGCTGGAGGAATGGCACGAACATGCACATGCTGTCACGCCCTGACCTTAGTTATCTCTGTTTTCTTTATTATTTTGGTCAGGTCAGGGTGTGATGAGGGTGGGTATGCTTGTTTTGTATTGTTTAGGGTTTTTTGTATGTCTAGGGGTTTTGGTAGTCTAGGTATATGTATGTCTATGGTGGCCTGAATTGGTTCCCAATCAGAGGCAGCTGTTTATCGTTGTCTCTGATTGGGGATCATATTTAGGTTGCCATTTTCCCTTTTGGTTTTGTGGGTTCTTATTCTATGTTTAGTTGCCTGTCTGCACTAGCCATATTAGCTTCACGGTTCGTTTTGTTATTTTGTTTGTTTTGTTCAGTATTCAATCTTTAAATAAAGAAGAATGTACGCTTATCACGCTGCGCCTTGGTCTCCTCCCTACGACGGCCGTGACACATGCATAACGATCTGTCATTATATCGGTAAGGGGAAAACACTGCATGAAACCTTCTTTACTCTTCAGTTTACACACACACACACTCTCCCACCCTTCCTTACACTCTCTCGGTCTACCTCACTCTCAGAAACACACACACACTCTCCCACCCTTCCTTACACTCTCTCGGTCTACCTCACTCTCAAGAAACACACACACCACTCTCTCTGTCTCCAACACATGCACACACTCTCCCAACTTTTACAACGTATGCAACAAACAGAATTTAAGGGAGAAGGTGTTTGCTAGCTAGGTAACATGACTGAACAACTTTGTTTGTTATCAAACCAATAATTAGCGACCTGGGATTAGTTAAAAGGCCACATGTTTTTTTTAAATTATATAAAATCCTTGCGAAATCCATAGAAAGAAAAAAGTAATCTCTAATATGCGGTCATATTTTCTTTAACCGCTTAGCTAGAGACAAAGCCATTTTATTTGCTGTAAAGCTGCAAGCATGCCTGTCGCGAAGCGGGGCTCCTTTTCCCTCTCTGACACTCAGAGCTGCATGACAGTGAACTTGCAAAGTCTACTCAAGACTGTCTCTGCTCTTGTTATAACAAGCAATGAAATTAACAATGTAACAACAATGCTCACTTTGCACGCTGCTCCAATGTAATAAGTGTACAAATCTAACAACAGAAGACTCATCTGGGTCTGGATCCCCGCTCGCGTCACGGCTAAATTATATATTTTTTAAACTGACGGAGAATAGATGCGCAAGAAGTGTGGATGGAGAGAAGCAGGTGGTTGAGGCTGGCAGGGATGCTGAGAGAAGCACGGTGAGTGAGCTGAGAGGATCTGAGAAGCAGGTGAGTGAAGCTGGTAGGATGCTGAGAGAAGCAGGTGATGAGGGCTGGCTGGTAGAGGATCTGAGAGAAGTAGGTGAGTGAGCTGGTAGGGATGCTGAGAGAAGCAGGTGAGTGAGGCTGGGCGGGATGCTGAGAGAAGCAGGTGAGTGAGCTGTGTAGGGGATTCTGAGAAAGTAGGTGAGTGAGGGCTGTAGGGATGCTGAGAGAAGCAGGTGAGTGAGGGCTGGTAGGGTGCTGAGAGAACAGGTGAGTGAGGCTGGTAGGGGATTCTGAGAAAGTAGGTGAGTGAGGCTGGTAGGGATGCTGAAGAAGCAGGTGATGATGCTGAGGGGATCTGAGAGAAGCAGGTGAGTGAGGGCTGGTAGGGGATGCTGAGAGAAGCAGGTGAGTGAGGGCTGGAAGGGGATTCTGAGAGAAGTAGGTGAGTGAGGGCTGGTAGGGGATGAGGCTGGCTGATTACAGCTAACACAGTGATATGCGCATGAAAGTGAAATGGAGATAATTGGACCAGCACATATAAGAGACTAGAGGCTGTTGCTTCAATTGAACTGAATGTATAAACAAAACAGACTTTAGAAACATTTTATAACAGGCGCCAGCAGGTTCTTTAGATCGGTAGGGCTGGAAAAAGTCAGCAGTATCCTATGAAACAGTACTAAGGTCTTCTAAAACATTGGAATCATAAGAATCATGACAGAGGGAGACCGACAGACAGAGAAGGGGAGAGAGAGACAGAGAAGGGGAGAGAGAGAGACAGAGAGGGGGAGAGAGAGAGACAGAGAGGGGGAAAGAAAGAGATAAAGAAAGAAAGAAAAAGGGTAAGAGAAAAAGGAAGAGAAAGTGTAAAAGAGAAAGGGAACATTGAGTCAGTAAGTCAACCTAATTCACAGAATGTTGAATAAAGGCTGTGGCCATGTCAGTGTGTCTCTCTCTTACCTCCTGTTTCTCTATGGTTCCCTGGATGATCTCCACCTGGACACAGACCTCTGGAGCGGCTGTTCCCCTGGCGGAGGCAGCAGTGGTGTCTCTCTGAGGAGCATGTGTAGTGGTAGTGGTGGTGCTGGACTCTACCTCCCACCCAGGAAACTCCCTCTTCCCCTGTAACAGCCTATCACAGGCCTCCTGCATGGCTCTCACTGCCTCTCCACTCACATCAATCAGAGTGACCTTGGTAAGGATGTGCTGTTCCCTCCCAAAGTCCCTCACTGCAGAGACTATGGCCTCAGAACACACATTCAGGGGAATGCCGAATATCCCTGAGCTGATGCAGGGCATGGCCAGGGTCTGGAGCTCCAGGGTCTCTGCCAGATCCAGGGCTGCCTTTACTGTCTTCTCCAGCAGAGGGCGCTCATTCCCACCTACGCTGCCCCCTACTGGTCCCACTGCATGCAGCAGCATCTTACAAGGCAGATTCCCTCCTGTAGTCTCTACCACTGTACCTGTGGGTACTCTCCCTATCTGCCTAACCAGATCCCTGCTGGCCTGCTGTACCTCAGGCCCCCCTGCCCGGCTCAGAGCTGCAGCCACGCCCCCAGCGTGATCCAGATTCTCATTGGCTGCGTTCACCAGTGCGTCTGCCCGTTCCTTGGTGATGTCACCCTGACAAACAACTACATGCAGCCCCCCCTGGAGGTGATAGCTGGTGGCTGCGACCGTCTCGTTAGGTCTTGGTCCGGCGCCTGCTTCACCGACTGCGCCATCATGGTTCTGTTGAGGGCGTCCCACAACTCTTACACTGGACTGGTCTCTCAGAAAGGCCCCAATCTCCTCCCTCAGCTCCTGAACCTGCTTCAGGTGGCCCAGCAGCTGCACTCTACACCCAGGACCAAACCTGGCTACCACCCTGCATCTGCTCTGGTTCATCTCCTTCACCTTCGTCTCAAGCTTAGACTTCAGTTCAGCCGAGAGGGCACCTTTGGGCACGTCAATCTTCTCCTCCCCAAACTTCCCCAGTAGATCTTTCTCAGCCTGGTCCAGTTCCCCAGAGGAGAGGGAGAACAGACGGAGCTCTGTGTCCCCCAGCTCTACCTCCACATGGAGTCCCAACCCCAGCAGACTGCTCAGGTTCCCAGGCCTCCCATACTCCTCTCTCAGGAAGGACAGGAGGTGGAGGGACACCTCAGGCACCACACGCTCCAGCACCAGAGAGATCTTATCTGTAACCAACTGTCTGGCTGTCCGGACTTCACTTGCTGAACCCTCCAGCACCAGCTGAGCTGAGTCACCGCGTGTCACCTTCACCCCTGGAACAACCTCACCTAGATCTTTCTCTATCACTTTCCCTAGAAGACGGAGCTTGGCCTCTCCCAGACGACAGATGGTGTTGATCTTCTGCTTCCCTAAGCTCAGACAATGAAGTACATGTTCTTGACCACAAGGTGGTAATGTTTTGACCTGGAGCAAGTGGCGAATCTAGAGTTCGAAAACAATTGCAGGGTATTTGTAGGGTAATTCCACTGTAATACTGGTTACAATACTTTATTATTTTTCTACTTAAATAGGTTCATGAATTTATTATTGCATCCAGCTGCTTTCTGGGAAATCTGATGTTTTTCCATTTTAGTGACTAGGGTGGTATTTTTCATTTTACTTTAACATGATTTTATTTAGTTAAAATGACTTTTTCGTCAATATTACAAAACCACACATTTATAACTCACAAACTGGCAAACGTTCAAGTGTGGGCTAACAGTGCAAACTCAACAACAGTGCATTGACATCTGTGTGTTTAGACCTCTTGTTATGGTAGATAAATGTCTTATCTAACAGGTTATGTGACTCTGCATGTACTGTAAAGGTGTGTCTGTATAGTCTGGCCTCACCTCCTGACTGCTGACTGGGGAGGTTGTTGTGTGTGGAGTCTCCGGGATGTCTCTCAGAGTGAGGGAGAGAGGTCCTCCAGGCATCTCCAACACATGATGAGCTTTCTGAAGTACCCTCTCCTGGACTGGAAGAGTTACAGCATCATAATGAGTTGTTGTTGTTTTTGTTGTTAATGTAATGTAGTAGTAGTAGTAGTAGTAGTAGTAGTAGTAGTAGTAATAATAACAATAATAATAATGATATGTTTTACTGTATTTATTCATCATTTTGCATTTAGTCCATGTCTTGAAGAGTTAGAGGCATAGGCCATAGGCACCTGAGCAACGGCGATAACGGAGCAGCTGCACCCCCACTTTAAAAAATAGGGGGGCAAACATATGTTTTTGCACCCCCACTTTCTTAACAGAAAAGTATTATGATCCATTGGGTAATTTGTCCTTTTCAATGATTAGTCATGTTTTGAGCTAGTCTGTATTAAACGATATACAGTACCAGTCAAACTTTATTTTTACTATTTTCTACATTGTAGAATTATAGTGAAGAAATCAAAAGTATGAAATTACACATAAGGAATATTTTAGATTCTTCAAAGCAGCCACACTTTGCCTTGATGACAGCCTTGCACACACAGGCTTAGGAGATCTTATACATTTTTCATCAGCTAACGGCACTTTTTGTGAATCTTGAAGCATTTATGTAATTAAAAAAAGCTAAAGAACAATAAAGGCTTAAAAATTCATGAAGGTCATGTTAACTGACTGTTATTATCGCATACTATAGAACAAAACTTATTAGGTATCTTAAGCCTGTGTTAACCTCAGACCTTATTTTAGACATTTATCCCAAAACCATATTCTTTCCCCATTTATTTTCTCTATAGGAATGGCTGAAAGAACCAGAAGTAAGTCATTTCTGGGTTTTGGGACTACAATCTGTTGAGCTCTATAAGAAGCTATCACGTAGATAATGAGAAATAATCAGTAGGCTTAACCTTAATATACAGTGCATTTGGAAAGTATTCAGACCCTTTAACTTTTCACACATTTTGCCACGTTACAGCCTTATTCTAAAATGGATTAAAAAAAATACAAAATCCTCATCAATCTACACACAGTACCCCATAATAACAAAGTAAAAGCAGGTTTTTAGAAATTTTAGCTAATCTATTACAAATTAAAAACAGAAATAAAAGTCACATCACAGCCCCTTGGAGTTTGCCAAAAGGCACCTTAAGGACTCTCAGACCATGAGAAACAAGATTCTCTGGTCTGATGTAACCAATATTGAACGCTTTGTTTTGAATGCCAAGAGTCACGACTGGAGGAGACCTAGCACCATCCCTACGGTGAAATCAAATCAAATCAAATCAAATCAAATTTTATTAGTCACATACACATGGTTAGCAGATGTTAATGCGAGTGTAGCGAAATGCTTGTGCTTCTAGTTCCGACAATGCAGTAATAACCAACAGTAATCTAACCTAACAATTCCACAACTACTACCTTACACACACACACAAGTGTAAAGGGATAAAGAATATGTACATAAAGATATATGAATGAGTGGTGGTACAGAACGGCATGGCAGATGTCCACCACTTCTCGTTAATCATAAGGCATACCCCCCGCCCCTCTTCTTACCGGAAAGATGTTTGTTTCTGTCGGCGCGATGCATGAAGAAACCAGCTGGCTGCACCGACTCCGTTAGCGTCCCTTGAGTTAGCCATGTTTCCGTGAAGCAGAGCACGTTGCAATCCCTGAT